>NW_027094089.1:1798968-2036468 GCF_029207755.1 Chamaea fasciata | reverse complement strand
AAGTACGAACCTGGCCCTATGGATGGATGTTGTCAAATACTAGGACACGGAAACCATTCCCATCCAATACGTGAAAAGGATTACAGCATTATATCAAACGGGAATTCCAGCCTAAACGCCCGATGTGCAGCCAAGCGAGAGAGGGGCCTCCGGCCCTCAGCCAGCCTACCGCCGCGCCGGGCACCTCGGCTCGGGATCTGCCAGCCGCCCGGCCGGCTGCGGTGTCGGGGCTGCTCCGCAGGACCCTCTCCAGCTAGTGAGGAAGTGGAGTTTTCCACCACCATCACCACCCCCGGAGGCACTTGCACCCTGTTCCTTCGTTTTGAGGCATTTCCATGGGTTGGTGCCCACCATCTTTTATGTAGTTTTGTGATGGTTGAATGTTTGGCCCGCTTCTTTCTTTTTCTCCCCTCGATGGGGACTCCCGAGTGTGCATGAGGCCCCGCGGAGGAGGCCGGCTGCGAGCTGCAGGGTTCCGTGCATGCACCCCGTCAGGGGAAAAAAAAAAGAAAAAATTATGTTCTTCTAGTGCTGCGGGGAAATGCACTGCTCCCCGTATCCGTTCCGATTCACCTTCCTGGCCCTGGCTCGGTGCGATTTACAAATGGAGCGCTCATCCTCTTCACACCCCGTGCACGGCCCGGGAAAGAAAAATCATTCTTTCTGATCTGAATCACTCTTCCTCTAGAAGTAGAAAAGTAATGAGGAAAGATCCCAGTGATGAAATACCACGCTAACACCTTCGTAGCATACAGTGTGCCTCTTATTCTCTCCAGCGAAATACTTCCCGAGTTTAAAACCTGATTTCGTTATTACCTAGCCTCGCTAAAACCTTTATTTCGTGTAGCGGTTATTGTGGAGAGATGCGTGGGAAGTGCTGGGGAGACCTTGAGGCAACGAAACGGGTTCGGGTCGGGCAGATGAACGGTTGCAGTAAATTTGTTTCCCCCCAGCCAAAATGCATAGAACTTTTTGGGGTTTTTTTCCGCCGATATATTATATTTGGATTCAAGGTTCTCGCTGCCACACGGGAAATACCCGCGTTTCAGCGAGAAACCCCTCGCGTGCGGAAATGCAGACCACCACAAATCTGCCGCATCAGACAAGATCTGTCTGTCTGTTTCAAGCAACCTGACTTGCCGTGAATTTCACGTTCCTTTCTATAGCCATCGTTTGAGTTTAGGTAGCTGTCTTGCCGCGGGATGCAGGAGAGGCAGCGGACCCCGCCGGGGCAGGCGCCCATCGCGGCTCTCCAACCCTGTGGGGCGATCCCACGGCCGCAGCCCGATAATCCGCTCAGCTGTTTGTGGGAAGCTCGTGGTCCGGGGCAGCTCCTGCTCCGTGCATCTCTTTGCAGCTGTAAAACTTTGACAGAACTTTGATCTCGGCCCACCCCGGCTCTGGGCCACGGGCGGTGGCATCCGAACCCAGGGTCCCGTGGGCTTTCGAGGCTGAACCCGGAGAAACCTGGACCCCGCTCATCTCTCATCCCCGGGGACTGAGCCGGGAGGGGGCGGGTGGCAACAACCCCGCTCCCGGTCCGCTCGGAGACGAGCCCCTTGGGCCCGGCACGGGCATCGCCGCCGCCCCGACGGCGGGGCAGAGCCCCCCCCGCCCCTTCCCCTCCGCCGCTTCCCTCCCTCCCTTCCTCCCTCCCTCCCTCTCTCCCTCTATCTTTCTCTCCCGCCGGGGAAGGAGGGTGGCGGCGGGGGCGGGCGGGGGGCGGGCTGAGGGGCTCTGGGCTCGGCGGGGCGGCGCGGGCAGCGGCAGTGTCGCTCCGGCCGGCGGCAGCGCTCTGCCCGCCGGTGCCTCCGCGGCGGGCGGTGCCTCTCCCCGCCGGCCCGGGGTCGGAGCCGCGCCCCCCGCAGAGCCCGCGGGCAGAGCCGCCCACCTCCTCTCCTCCATCGCCCCGGCCTCCGCCCGCCCTCGCTGAGGCCTTCTCCGCCCCGGAGCCGGCCGGGCTCCTCCCGCGGGCATGAACGGCTATGGCTCCCCGTACCTCTACATGGGCGGCCCGGTGTCGCAGCCGCCGCGGGCTCCGCTGCAGCGGACGCCCAAGTGCGCCCGGTGCCGCAACCACGGCGTGCTGTCCTGGCTGAAGGGCCACAAGCGCTACTGTCGCTTCAAGGACTGCACCTGCGAGAAGTGCATCCTCATCATCGAGAGGCAGCGGGTGATGGCCGCGCAGGTGGCGCTCCGCCGGCAGCAGGCCAACGAAAGCCTGGAGAGCCTCCTCCCGGACTCCCTGCGCTCCCTCCCCGGCCCGCCGGGCAGCGCCGAGCCCCCCACGCCGCCGCCGGGGCCGTCGCCCTGCGCCGCCCCGCCGCGGACCCCGGCCGAGCTGGCGGCCGCCGCCGCCCTCCGCTGGGCCGCCGAGCCCCCGCCCGCGCTCCCGGGGCCGCTCCCCAAGGCAGGTGAGGCCGGGCCGGGCACCGCCGTACCGGGACAGGAGGGAAAGGGAGGGCTGGGATCTCGGCTGTCGGTTCTGGGGAATGGGTCCGGAGAGTGGCGAAGGCTTTCTCTTTCTCCCCACGGGCTCCGTGGGGAGGGAATGCGCAGGAATTCCGTTGGGTGCGCTTTACCGCTCTCGAAAAGCACGGAGCCGCGCAGCGACCGGCCCGCTCCCCAGCCAGAATCGCGTCACCGAGAGTAGAGGAGGGGTCCGGCGAGCGTCGCCGCTGCCGACCGGCTCCCCGACGTGCCGCTTCTGGACCCGTTCCCAGAGCGGGAACGGGCCGCATCCCGCGTGGATCACAGCAGCGCGTCTTTCTGCCGCTCCCCGTCCAGCTCCCGGGCTGGAGCAGCTTGTCCGGCTTCCCGCACCCCGGGAGTCGGGACCTCGTCCAGGACAACAACTGCACAGAGGGGCTGGGACCGAAAGCGGAGCCAGGAGCTGGAAAGGCTTCTGCGGGGCTGTGACGACCGGGCAAAGAGGGGCGGTGGCAGGGGATGAGACCTCCTGTCCCTGGGGCGGCAGCCGGGGTGGGTCGGGTGTGCTGAAACCTGTGCCTGCAATGGGCGCCTGTGACAAGGCGCGTCAGTGCGACCTGTCGGTAACACACCTTTCTGGAGGGCAAAACTAACACTCCGGAATCGCTGTCGCGTTCCGTCCATTGTCTGAGCGGGAGCTGAGAGTCTTTCACCAGACGGATGTTTCGGCAGGCAGGCCGCTGCCAGCCCAGCGCGCTCCACTGACAAGTTGTGACAAAGATTTCCGCGGTTCCCCGGGACGGAAAAGGGTCCTACACTGTGGCGAGGATGCGGGTTTGGGACCGGCTTCCCATTTTCCGGCGCTTGGCACCGCCTGCCTGCCCTGCGGCACCCCCGTCCCCCGCATCTCGGCCCGGTTCCGCCGGCCGCTCCCCAGGTCCTGGCATGGGGGGCTTCTTTTCCCTATTTTCCCGCTGGTCGTAGCCTCCCTCTGCACACACGGGGCCTCATTCCTGCGTGGAGGTGGCGGGGGGTAAGGCCGAGGAGGTGGGGAAAGAAGGGGGAAAACACGCCTTGCTTCCTCGAGAAAACGAAAGTTCCCATCCGCCTGCACGATATAAATCTGTCGGATAGGAACGATATTAACTTTCGTGCTCAACTTTCCTTCACCCTGATGTATGAACTTCCCAGTTTAAAAGATTACAGTAATCACGGGAGGAGAGTGTAAATCGAATCTGATAGCAATAACTTTTGGGGAAGGTCAGGCTCAAGTGAAATGTTACCCAGCAACAGGCATTTTGTTTGCAAAATACAATCAAAGCGTATTGATGAGAAATCCTTCCTTGCCAGCCAGTCAGCACTTTCTGATAACAGCTTTACAGAGCGAAAAAAACAAACAAACAACAAAACATAACAGAGATCTCCATAAATCAAGGCCTTCGACGCTGTGCCTGCTCCCGTCTCTGCCCGCGGTGAGGCCGGGCTGGGGGAACCGGGGTACCCCGGGACAACCCGTATCCTTTCTCAGCCCTCACCCGCGTGGTCCTCGGCCCCTGATTGTCACAGGCAGTTTGGGGTTTTTTTTCCGCTTTTTATGGACATGAGGATGCACGAGAGCAAAGCGGGAAATGGTCCCCTTAGATGTTCCTTCTGTCACCTTCCACCAGACCCTGTTTAACCAATCGCACGACTTGCTTTTTTCTAGCTGTCCTGCGTGCTCTGGGTGGCGGGGTTTTCTCTTTTCTGTCCTTCCATTAACTGTATTAAAATCGCCATAAAAACAGAGGATGGACCTCCTGTCCACCCGGTTTCTTGAACACACACACAATCCCTTCCTGCCCGAGAACGTTATTCTAGGGAGAAGTTTTTCACTTCCGAAGGGATATTTCCTTATACATGGTGAAATCAGATCCGTTTGCTTTTATTCCTGCTACGATCGGCCATTTCGATGGGACAGTTGTGAAGTTCTGAAACTACCCTTGTTGCATCTGCCTCGGCAGACCTGGAATGATTTCTCCTCCTGATACCGCGCCCATGAACTTTCCTTGCCCACCTAAGTGCGTGTTACGTTTCTCTTAGTAGTAGTTATCAAGACTTGAAAACAAAATAATGCTATATTCATCATCTGATATTTTCAGAGCCAACTTCTTAATGCAGCGCAGCTGTCTCCGTGTTAATTTGAGAACAGAGATTAGGCTCCTACAGAATATTTTTACATCTTTGCATATAGGGAAGGAAGTCTGAAGTGAAAGCAATTAAAAACAAAAACCAAAACAAAACCCCAACAACCCATATCAAGCTAAAAAAAACCAAACCCCAGCAACCAAAAAATTCGCCCAAAGCAAAGAAAAAAGCCCCGCCAAAAACGTAGCCTTAGTTTTTTGTGCTGTTATGCTAGTTCTGCTATCAGTCTTTCCTAATAATGCGACAAAAGAAAACAGCAAGTACTTTTGAAGTACAAGAAAATCTGTGTTGAGAAAAGAGCTATCCTATCAATCAAAGAACAAACTGTTTTAACAGGGAGTCAGCAGCGGGAATATTGGAGAAGCAAATTTTGTTCCAAAATATTACACCAACTTCTCCAGACAAGTTACTAGCTTGATAACAGCTTTTCCCTCTTACCTATTTTGCTTTTATTTGGCCCCTTTACAACATTTGACTCTCGATTATTACTGTATAGATAGTCGAGAAGAATTGGGGTAAACATTGTGCCAAATTCGTATCAGTTTTATTTATTAATTTGTATTTTACTGTAAATGCATGTAGGGTTCTTCCACGGTTCTGTTTCGTGTGTATCTGTATTTGCACTGCATCTCTGATCTGAGATGATATCTGTCTCTGCATGCATATTATTTGATGAATACTCCCCATCTTTTATATCAGTAGGAAAATAGTTTCCTTAGTTTTCCCAGAAACCACAAACGGGATACTTAAATGCAGGCAATTTGAAATAGACGGTGTTGGGGGGAAAAAACCCTCAACACACATGCACAAACACACACACGCAACAAAACAAACCCCCCAAGAAACCCCCCCCCCCAAATCCAAAAAACAAACCCAACCCGAAAGCCACACAAAGAAACAATCCTCCCAAACAAAAACAAAAACCCAGAGAAAGGCAAAATAAACACCCCCTAGCCCCCCCAAACTGAAAAGCAAACCAGCCAAACAGCACCACCACCACCGCCAGAAATACAGCAAAAAATCCTCAGAGCTCACGCAGAACAAAATACAGCACCCAAACGGCCACAAATGTAAAAAAAATGTCTGAGGATGAGATTTCTTTCTTGAAGCCGAGAATATCCTCATGTGAAACTTACGAATTATGAAAAGAAAACAGGCTTTGGTGAAGAGCAGTAGATCGTACGTTCTAAATACGAAATTATTTTTGTACCTGAAAATACGAACATTTACAATTAATACATGCGTGCAACATTCCTGCAATTCAGCGTCCACACAGGGACATTTGCAATGCATCCTCACAATTTTTTGTTTGTTTGACAACGGCTATTATGCCTCCCCACAAAATTTTCGATTGTTTGGCGGTGGCTATTTTTTGTGCCGATTTTAAACAGAACGAAAATCCCTGTCGCGGCGGTCCCCACGAAGGGATGGGGTCAGTCCCCCGAGCACGCCTGGTCCATCCCGAGCCCTCAGCGGGCACGGGGTGTTTAAAGGAGTTGAATACAGCCTAAATGCCCCGAGGGCCGGCCAGGTGAGCGGCCAGGTTCGGGCCCCGGGGTGTGACACGGCGGGTGTGACACTGCCCACCGCCCCAGCCCGGGCACGGAGCCGCCTGACACCGGCAGCCAGAAATGCTCTCAGAAAGACAGAGGGGAAAAAATACAGCAACCTCCGCTCTCAGTGGTAGCCCGCAGAGGGTGATTCTGCATGTGTTGATGGCACCACTTGGAATTAAAATCGCCGAAATTCTCGTTTTCCGCGTCTGTCCCCACGAGTGTAACAGCCCGGTGAGATGCGTCGCTGTGACCTGTGCTGTGCGAAGAGATTACCCCCGTGCAAAAGCTAAGAGCCGGCATCTGTGCAGTCTCGTGATGACAAAGATGCAAAATTCAGAGGGATGAGTTCTCAGAATATGCAGAAAAAAATTTAGCCGAGCCTCATAAGGATATTTTTAATGGTACAGAAAATTAGGCAAAACTGAAATATCTTGAAAGTAACACTTTGTAAGGATCAGGGAATACATTAGAGATACCTTACCTGATCTGAGGGTGTTGGTTTATTTGTTTGTTTGTTTGTCTGTCTGTTTGATTGATTGTTTTAAATAAACACATATTTTCTCCACGGTGGTACTTGTTCTCATCCCATAAAAATACACTGTAAACGTGAGCATAAGGTAATTTGGAAATGCATTCTCCTTGCCTTCAGTCCATTTGGTAATATTGGCCACCACAGGGGAGTCTATTTATGTGAAAATTAGGGCTATCAGATTCCTTAAACAGCCTCTCTGACTCTGTCGGGACAGGGACAAGGTAGCTGGACGTCCTCAGACTGCCTGCTAAGCCTTGAATGTATAAATAGTCCATTCACCGTGATTTGTAATAAATGCATAGTGAAGGGATTAGAAGGGGAAGGTGAGCCTCCCGTTTTCTCAAAAATGGATGAGCGGTGCCAGTGTCTCAGCATCTCCTCAGAAGGATGCAGGTGCCAGTTTGCTATCGGCAAACAATTCCTGCATTCTGCTTTGGCTGCTAGAGCAGGATTGGTGCACTGAGCCTGTGAGAAAAAGGAAACGTACATTCTCTGTAATATAGAACATGCACAGTTATGGCTTCTCTGTTTGCACCAGACAGACAGCATAACAGTGTGAAAACCAGTTCCCAAAATGGGTTATCCTGCTAAAAGGGGTGAGGTCTTTGTAAGAGCATCTGTGTTCCTCAGCTATACACTTATCTTTCACGGCCCAAATTAGCAGCATCCCATCTCTCCGTAGGGTGGCCCATCGTTTCTGCCAGGTACAGCCACCCTCGTGAGGAGAACCTTCCTTTGCCATGCTCACACTGTCAGGCTGTGCTCTGCCAGGATTTCTTGTTTATTTATGGCTCCCATTGTGGTGAGCATAGTGGCTTGTCGCTCAGCTCAGGCTTGCTCAGACCCTGACTTCTTCCTCTCTAGTGGATAAATTGCATTGATAGTCTTTTTTTCATGCTGATCTGTAAAATGTTTAGCCTAGCCCACTAACTGATAAGAAGGTGCCCTGCCTGTTCCTGCTGTGAGAGGAAGGCAGGAGATGGTGAGCAGTGAGGCTCAGGTGCTTGCACGCCTCTAACTGGTTCCTTCTCACTTGGGCAGGTGGGATGATCAGCACATTTTAGGAAACTTTGCTTGCCTCTTACAGCTACTTTATCTAGTTGGGGTGTTTGTCAGGGGCCTGGAAAACCAAGCAAACACTTGTATCAGTTTTTGCAGACAGTCCTACCCGTCTGTGTGTTCAAAAGCGCTACCCTGTGTGGTTAAAGTGTGATCCTTGTCAGCCACAGCTGGGGCAAGGATCCTCTCCCCATGCATTGATGCTTCCTAAGAATGTAATCCTGTTCAAGGAGGAAATCCAGCAGTACCATGTTCTTGGGAAATAACAGTGGACAATCTCCAGCAAGTGTACTGACCCCCTTTTGCACAAGCGTCCTTCCCTTATTCTTGCTGGCAAGCAGTCTTGTTTCAAAGGGTTCCATGCTCTGGTCAGGCATTACCCAAGGGTTTTGAGTGTCTGTCTGGAGACAGCATGGTCATTGGGCTTGTTTTTAGCTCAGCTCTCATCCTTCTTAGTTTGGCACACAGAAAGCAAGATACCAGGGACAATTGCTAAGAGAGGTGGTGGGGTCCTCACCCTTGGAATTATTTAAAACTCATCTAAGCAGGAACAGGACCGACCTGCTCTTTGTCCAAGGCTGCTCCCACTTTGAAGAGGACACTGGACCAACGCCTTCCAGATGTCCTCTTCAAACCAGACTTTCCTAGAATATGTGCTTGGATGGGACAAGGCATCAGGCATGCTTAAGGGTTTAGAGGAAAAGCTGCAATTCTTGATGTGGGAGGAACCAATTTCTATAGGAGAAACCAGTTCCTTCAGACCCAGAGTTGGAATACATTTATTTATTTGAAGTCTTTTAAAACCTTCAACCCGTAGTTATAACGGAGTGGTTCCACCAATGCTGTTGGAGCTTCAGGGGAATTTTCATCTCATAAGTGCACTCTTCAGCTCAAGGACAATGAGATGGTGCTAGTGAGGAATTACGATGTGAAAATTGCTGAAGTTCCTCTAAGAAAGCTTGCACTTCGGTGGTGTGTTGCTGCCGTGGTACCAGTGAGAAAGAATGGATATAGCACTTTTGATGCAGCAGAAAAATGATCACAGCTGCTTTGCTTGCACGTGGGAGAATGAGACAATGTGACCTGTCTAGATCAGGTCACATTATCCTTTTGCAGTTTTATTCTCATGGGATGTTGCAAAGACACCTTAATTTTTATAGGATCTCTGCAAAAATATTTGGAAAAAAAGCACTTTCCCCTGGCCCTAGAGTCCTGGTCTGTTCACTTTAAGAAGACAACATCCTCAAATTTCTGTAAGAACTTTTGGCCTCAGTTTTCTGTTAATTTTTCTGACTTCTCTTTGCAGACATGAATGAGGAGCGGTTGGGTGATGCCAGTGGAGCAGACAATGCTGAGACCTACAGTGACAAAGACACAGACCAAAGGAGTTCCCCAGACATGACTAAAGCCAAAAGTTGTTTCAACCCTGAAAGCCCTGAAATTGTTTCAGTGGATGAGGTCGGTTTTGCAGTCCAGAAAAACGGTGGGAGCACAGAGAACCGTCCAGACAGCCCCAAGTACCACCCAGAGCAGAACCACCTCCTGATAGAAGGTCCTTCTGGGACAGTTTCTTTGCCATTCAGTTTGAAAGCAAACAGACCCCCACTTGAAGTCCTGAAAAAGATTTTCCCTAACCAGAAGCCAGCTGTGCTAGAGTTGATCCTGAAGGGGTGTGGTGGTGACCTGGTGAGTGCTGTGGAGGTTCTCCTGTCCAGCCGGTCTTCAGCGGCTGGGGGAGAGAGAACTTCTGCAGAATCTGACGGTCTTGTTCTGCCTTCCAACGGGCATATTTTTGAACACACGCTGGGCTCCTACCCTATTTCATCTTCCAAGTGGTCTGTGGGCTCGGCATTTAGGGTTCCCGACACTCTGAGGTTCTCTGCTGATTCCAGTAACGTGGTGCCAAACCCTCTGGCTGTACCCTTGCAGCACCCTTTCCCGCAGCCGCCCCGCTACCCGCTGATGCTGAGGAATACTCTCGCCAGGAATCAGTCCAGCCCTTTCCTGCCCAACGACGTCACCCTGTGGAACACGATGACACTGCAGCAGCAGTACCAGCTGCGGTCCCAGTATGTCAGCCCTTTCTCCAGCAACTCGGCCAGCGTTTTCCGAAGCTCTCCAGTCCTTCCTTCCCGCTCGTCAGAGGATCCCAGGATCTCGATCCCTGACGACGGATGTCCTATTGTGTCCAAGCAACCAATTTACACAGAGGATGAATATGAGGAGAGGTCTGATTCTTCAGACTCGAGGATACTTAACACTTCCTCTTAGAGTGACATTTGACCCGTGACAGCTAAGCGACACTCACAGTGCAGCTGAACTCCTGGCCCCTGAGAGGAGGGACACGTCCTCTACAAAACCCTTGCAATTGCGTTAGAAAGTGACTTTGCTTGGTAGTGTACTATAGCAATAAAGACGTAACTTATTTAATTTCTTGCACTTCACTGGATAATGCCAAATAGCAATACTCTGGCTTTAGTGCTGAGTGTGTGTTGCAAAGGAAGACTTTATGGCTGCCCGGTTATGGGACTCCAGAAGACTCATAATGGAAGCAGAAGCCCAAGGTCTACTTTGTTCCTTAACTCAGAAAAATGGGGATGTTAAACTAGAATACTTGAATGCTGTTTTATAATTGAGAACTCCTCAGGACATAAGAAATCAAGCAAACATAGTTCAATTGCAAATGGACTAAATCAAGGACCTTATAATCTTATGCCAGTGATCATCCTTGCAGTGAAAGAAAAAGGCAGAA
The DNA here is from genome assembly GCF_029207755.1 of Chamaea fasciata. Classification (NCBI taxonomy): domain Eukaryota; kingdom Metazoa; phylum Chordata; class Aves; order Passeriformes; family Sylviidae; genus Chamaea; species Chamaea fasciata. The sequence goes on along the minus strand of NW_027094089.1, from coordinate 2,025,955 downwards.
GAAAGTAATACACACATGCAACTAACATGAGCTGCTTCTGTGCCGTTTGAGCTTGGACACTTTTCAGAGAAATATTATTAAGAATTATTCTTTTCCCATGGCTAGGTCGAAATGTGTAATGTCAGTGTAAAACCAATTACAGCTGTGAATTGCATGAAGTGTATTGTGAAATGAACACCAGATTAAGCATTGTCAGGTTAATGTAGCATGCTAAGGACTCTAGAAAAATAAACTAAGATGATGATCTTGGTTTATGTCATTTATACTGGGCAAATAACATTCTGAAGATAGAGAGCTGATTAGTTCTCAGCCGGGGTTAAAATGTCCAGCTCCAGCAGCTGCAGTCAGGGGGAAACCTCTTTTTCCAAGTCTGGGTTTTGCTCCCCTGACTTCCAACTTGCAAAAGAGATTAGGTAAAAGTTGTCATCAGGGAAACTGAGGTCTCTTGTATTTTGTACTGCAGACATTTCCGAGCTCAGCTGAGTAAAGCAGAGCTTGTTACAATCACAGAAAGCAGAAAACAAAAGGCTCTCCTAATGCTTCAGAAGCATCTTTTTTTCCTATTCTGTAGAAGTAGAAAAAAAAAAAAAAAGGAAATAGGGTGTAATAGCAGGCGTTTCTTTAAAATAATTTTTAGCCAAATGGCAACTTCCCTTTTCCCCTAGAAAAGTAATGGTTTGAACAATTTATTGCATGACTGCATGCATCGATTACACTGCATATCTTATGTGTGTCTGAGTAACATTAGGAATTGCTTCTGATGAGGAATGCCTCTAAGTTTAATGGCCACTTAGAAGTGTGTTAAGCTTTTAGTGTCATTTTTTCAACTGTTCACAAGTGACTGCATATGCTTGACAATGGACTTTTAAAAACACACCTCTGAATGCAGATGAAGTGGCTCTCCAATCTTTCAGGTGTGGGGACTAATCCCCACACCTCAAAAAAAAAAAAAAAAAAAAAAAAAAAAAAAAAAAAAAGGGGAGGCCACCCTGAAGTTGGACTCTGAAGCAGATGGGCTTTAAAACTGTTATATAAGTGTATCAGGCATGTTATCTGGTGTCACTGTTGATACGAATGCCTGTGTTCTCATTTGGCATTTCATGTTCTGTAAGTGTTGTGCACACAGTGAATCTTTCATTTTATAAACGTACTGTATACGCACAAAAAGGAGAATAAAATAATGACTTTATTTTCCTTCGGGGATAAATTAACTGAAAGATACTTTATCTTGCATAAGTTTCCAACCTGTTCAGAAGAGCATTTTATTGATTACACTACAGTGCAAAGACATAAAAGCAGGGGAAGGGAGGGAAAGAAAATAAATTCCCTTATGGAAATGCAAATGTACAAGCATCTGGAATTTTCCTAAACGCAGGGTTTCAGTTGTGTACTGACAGATTTGCCTGCATTCACATGGCACTTGTTAACAAATTCATCTCACAATCACCCCAGAGAGAAAAGTAATATGTAAAATAGATATTGCAAAGAGAAAGGCAGGTGGCAGAGAAACGCTGTGCTCCAACACCACAGAGAAATAGTCAAAGGCTAGATAAGAGCTGATGGGCCCAGGAGCTCCAGTTATGAGCAGATTTCCTTCCTGCAGAAATCTTAGGCACCCCCTGCACTTCAAATCAAATCATCAGTGGAGACTTTTTGTTTGTTTTGCCTGTTTGTGTGTGTGTTTGTTTCACTACAGGTGTTGAATCACATTCAGCAGAAAGACCAAACTGTGATACCTGCAAAAGCTCATACCCTCTGTGGTTTGGGGGTTTTGAGAGAACTGAATGTTGGCATCTTGGCATTGGGACACATCTTTCAAAGAAAGATGACCCTTGGCTAACATGGAATGAACTGTTACCACACTTGTGGTGAAAAATGCAGATTTAAAGGTATGATCTTTAAAATTCTATCTCTTTTGACAAGCCATTTTCTGAAAAAAGAAACAAGTTAAACTAATCCTTGCCTCTTGTGTTATGAAATTACTTTTGACTAAATTGACAAACACTTTTTTTTTCCTAAATAAAGCAAATACATCACTGTTCAAAATAAGAAATGCAAATTTTCATGGTGAACAGTAATTTTTGTTAGACCACACCACATTTTAGCTATCCAGAAGATTAATTTTTTTTTCAAAAATATGTATTGGCCTGCAATGATGCCTGTGAGAAATTGCTGTGTTCATCCAGTTGTATTGTCCAGGCTGGCACTACAGGCAGGAGGCCGGCCGGTGCAGCTCCTAAAACTCCTGTTTCCCTGCTCCATCTTGTGGCAAATCGAGGGTATCTCCTCGTCGGAGTAAGTACTTCGTGCTGAGGAAGAGAGAACATTGGTATGAGGAGGGTTGAAGCTGGAGGCATTGATGCTCAGAAGCCCCCTGAGCGGGGAAGAAAAAAAAAAATCATGTATCAAGAAGGATGCCTTGAGCCTGGCGAGGTGTCTGTAGGATCTCAGAGTCCAATGGGTTGTTGGGTTTTTTTTGGGGGGGGGGTGGGGGGTGGGTTTAAGGTTCTTTTTGGGTACTAGTGCAGCTGTGGCTTTCTTGGAGCAAGAGACCTTCATCCCCGTGCTTTCTGCACAGCTCCTGTCTGAGCAGCCCCTCGAGAGCCTATTTTGGGTGCCCCAGGACTGCTTTTCCTCCTGTCAGAGAGGTGATTTCACTGATTTCCTGTGGGAAATGACGCAGGAAGCTCTCTCTGCTCACAACTTTGCTTGTCCAGCTCTCAGGCCCACCAGACACCCGGGTAGTGGGCTCTGCAGGGGCTGGCAGCTGCCCCAGAGGCACACACAGAGCCAAATCCCCACTAGCTGTGACAAGGTGTTTAAAGCCAACAACCGTGTAAACAATAACAATAATAATTTCTCCCTCAGAAGAATGCCATGGAGAGCCCCAGTGTGATGCTCACATTCTCTGGTATCCCTCATACCTGTAGACAAGGGAATAATAGTCCAAGGGGTGAGCACAGCACAGTGGGGATGCCCTGCACCAAAACCATCCCTTGCCTTGTCCTTGCTGGTGTTGTGCTGCTTTCCTGGGGGTCCCTGACTTGTCCTCCTTATGGGTCTGAAGGGCCACCTCTGCAACATTTGTTGTATGTTTGGTGAACAGGCTCACCTCACATTTGTGCTGACATCTTTGAAAAATGGCTTTGATTCTCTCAGTATACTGTTTCAGTGATTCATTCTTTATGTGCATTTACTCAGCAGATGTGAGTGGGGAAATAAGATTTATGCTGAATTTGTATGTTAATTTTGATATTGAAGCTATCCTGTATTTGAAGAATAAGATCAATTCTTCAATTTCATTTCTTATGTGATATTGCATTTTGTCATTACCGGAAAATAAAATTATTTCTGAATGCATACTATCTAAACTTCAATTTTAGTGGACATTTAGCTTTGACGGATCATTCTTCTCCCTACCCTATAAAAACTAACTTATTACAGTATTTAACATTCTCACTCTAGTCTGCCACTGGAAGATAACAAAGGCAAGACTTTTTTACCCTAAATGATATTTTGTTAATGTGCTCCCTGCAGCATTTCTGCTCTGTCAAGGATTTCATGCATGCATGCATGCACTCAGTGTTGCATGCATGCTGCGATAGGAATCTTGGCTACTGCTTGTGTTCCTCACTAGAGATTTATTTCACTAATTTCCACATTAGCAGTAGTGCTTGAGAGATAACAGCTATTATCTCTCTTAGTGAATAGCTATTATAGCCATAGCTATTCACTAAGCATGCCTGTACACGGGCCAAATCCTGACCTTAAGTGGAGAATCCAACCCTCAGATCACTACCAGGAAGCAGATCACATAGGGGATGGATACAGATAATTACATGTACAGAAAGATTTGGCCTCTGTAGAGGGAGATACACTTTAAAGAGGCCTGCTGCCAGAGACTGTGCTCTCCTGAAGCTGCAGCAGAAAGGAAATATTTACAGCACCTTAGGAGTGTGGTTTGCTACTCTATCTCTCCAAGTTGTGCAGGAAATTAAGATGAGAGGTAGATAGGAGGAACCCTTGCAAAGTTACATCTTTGCTCTGCCCTATAACCTGAGGAAGAATTTCCCCTCCCTATGAGATAAAGGTAACTGCTACAATGATTTAATTGTTTTTTATCTGAAAATTCTCAAAGGGTTTAAATGTTCTGTAAAGAGGGTAGAATATAGTGTTTACCAGCTCATGTATGGTAAGATTCTCTTTCTGATTTTTTTCTCTGTGATTCTACAGCTTTTCAATGTCTGACCTGTGACTGCCTTCAGCAAGAATTCTCCTGAAACCCTCAGGATTATCCTTAGATAGTCCTGAGCAAACAACTATTATAAAATGGCTAAAAGTCATAAAGTAAACATTGTTTGGGTTCTTTCCTCCTTCCTCTTCTGAGTTTATGGACTTCATACATTCCAACTTTCTCCTCTGTAACACCTAGATAAAACCAGGAGTCTTGTGACAAAACTGTACTAATTGCCTTTTTTTCTTTTCCCCCTAGAGGCAGTGAATTACATGAATCAGCAAAAAGTTGAGGAAAAAAGTGAGAAAGCAGGATTTGAGACACAATGAAATCTGTTCATTCTTCCAGGACTTGTGTGGCTCAGGGAGGTGTGCAGGCTCAGGAGGGGCTGGTTTCCTGCTCCTCTCTCTGGGGAGGGTGAGCACACCCTGGCACTCAGGCCAGCAGTACCACAAAATCTCACCATACATGATCAGCTCGGGGGCTGCAGCCCCTCAGGAGTGGGCACACATCAGTAGGAGAAGGGCAGAGTGAAGTGAGCAGTGCGGCAGCAGCGTGGCTGTGAAGGTGCTTGTGGTTCCTGATAGAAGTTTTCCGGCTTTGCAGCGTGCAGCAGGGCTCAAGCCCAGTTTTGGAAACATCTTTTTTTTGGAGCTTAGTTCCTCTGCAACATTGCTGACATTCCTTCTTGCCGTGGTGAGTATAAACCGGGAAGAGTGAGATATGAAATCCACCATACACAGAAAAACATAAAGGAGACATTGAAATACTCAGAAACACTTCTGTGCTACTCGTCAAATCTGGATTTTTTTATCAGTTTATCACTTTTAAGAGCTAAATCATGTCACAAGGGATGCAGAAGCAATCCTCACAGCCCACTGTACCTGAGGGGGAACTGTGGTCAAAGTTTAAGTTTCTCTGCCTCTCTATTTTAATATCTTGACTCACTAGGAACAGGTTCCTGAAGGGTGTTTGCAGCTGTTCATATTGCATAGCTAGCAGCTTCCCTGGGAACTGAAATCACTGTTTCTCACCTTGAAGATGCCCTTTTCTCTAGTAAAATAAGGACAGTGCTTAATGTCTGGTATGGCTACATATTCTATGTGTGAAAAAACAGCATGTTCTCAAGAGAAAGTTTTCTAAACCACAGAAAATTATTCTACATGGCTCCATCCTCACTCCAAACCCTATCCAGGAGACTGCAATAGCCTTTTCAGATTTAACTGAACTCACAGCTCAGTTATTACATTTTACACCATGTGACTTAGTCACTAGTAGAGTTAAGGTCAGCTATGTGTAAGTTGCGTATTTTCTTCCTTGCTTTTTCTCCTGTATTTTTTTTTCCCATAATGATCTGCAGAGATATAAACAAAAGGAACATTTGGTCACGTGTGTTTTTCTTTTTTTATCTCCATTGCCAAATAGTTAGTTTTCAGGAAAAGGGTAGTGTGAGGGAGAAGTTAATTTATTTTTCATTTTTCTCAAAAATTTTACAAAACAAAAGTGATACGTTTCTAAGGGTCCAAAAGGAAGAGAGCATTAGTTTAAGTTGCCCACACATATCTCCTTTTTCTATTCTCACCTATGCTGGTGAACACAGTACAGGCATCAATCACTACAACCCTTGTAAACAAGAGGGAATTGGGCTGAATTTGGTGTTGCTTTACAGAACTTTGAAACACGTGAGGAGAGAGGGAGAGAGGGAACAGGAGGGGAGGGAAGGAAATGATAATTTCTGACCTTCAACAGCTTCTGGGGAGTGGGTCCTTCCCAGGACCAAGCCTGAGCTATCAGAGTTTATGCCCACATTGCTGTTGCCTTGAAAAGGGAACACAGTGATCTATACCAGAGCCAGGGGATGAAAGGAGCTGTGCTGTGTACAAGCCTCCCTCCTCTCCCAGAAAGTTCACTGCATGAGGTATTAGTAGACTTGCACAGTGTATGTATATGAGAAGTTATGTCTAATTCCCTAAAACTACTATTTTCTGGCATACAAAAACTCAGGCGAACCCCTTGCTTGTTGAATTATTGTTTGGCATTCATGTATTTCCTGATTTGGTCATCACTGCTCTCTGCTGTTGTTTTAACAGTTTATAATGTTTTTCTGCTGTTCTCTTGTTCTGGAAGTAGGAGAAGTAACTGTGGTGGGGAGTGTGGTGAGAGGCAGTATGATCACCACCGTCCTGCTTGTAGTGGCTCTGCTCTGACCCCTCACCTGCTTTGCAGCACCATTCCTCCAGTGTTTTTGCACACTTTCTGAGGCCTGAAAATGCAAGTCAGCTAATTATTGTGATCTGGTTTTAATTCACCTGCAGAGAATTAAAATTGCTGCCTGAAAGAGCTCGAATTGCTTTTTTATTTCACTAGTACCCTAAATAATGACTGGTGGTGAAGAACTGGTGACTGCAGTCATTCATCCCACAGTTCCCTTCTCCTCCTTAAATTGGAAAAGTCCAAGTTCAGGCAAAAATGTGAACTGTGTGTACAAGATACTTGAGAGTTCCTTGGGAAATAGGTTATATTTTTCCCTTCCAAATGTCTAGAATTGCAACTGTGTTTGAATTCATCCCTGAGTTGACATTAGAGGAGGAGAAATTCAGTTGCAAATGACTGTAACATACATTACCCAGGCCATGTAACATATATTATTTAAACAAATACCTAAAGTAAACCCTGTCTTGCACAACGTGACCTGGACATCAAATCATGGCCTTGTCTTCACGTAAAATAAGGTGGTCTGACTGTATTTCTGCCAAATTCTGGGTGGATTTGTAAGGGCTGAGGAGTGGTAATGAGTTTGGAAGGGGAAGAGAAGAGAGCTCGGCTCTGACCCCTGGCCCTCCTCCCTCCTCCCTACAGCCGATGGCCCCACCTAGTGACAGCGGGGACATAGTGAGGAGCCGGGCTGGGACCCCTGGCAGGTGCTGCTGTGTCATGGTTTGGCTGGGTGACTTTTGTGGCTGGATGACCTTGTGGCTGGGTGATGGCTTCTTGGCTGGGTGACGACATCTTGGCTGGGTGATGACATTGTGGCTGGGTGACTTTGTGGTTGGATGACTTTGTGACTGGGTGACGATGCTATGGCCAGATGGTGATGTTATGGTCTGGTGACTTTGTGGCTGGGTGATGTTGTGGTTGGGTGAGGAGGTTATGGCCATATGATGACGTTGTGGCTGGGTGATGACATTATGGCTGGATGATGATGTTATGGTTGGATGATGACATTATGGCTGGATGATGACATTATGGCCAGATGACATTATGGCTGAGTGATGACACTGTGGCCAGGTGATGATGTGATGACCAGGTGACACTGTGGCTGGATGACATTGTGTCTGGGTGACGTTGTGGCTGGGTGATGATGTCATGGCCGTATGTGTTATGGCTGGGTGACATTGTGGCTGGATGACTTTGTGGCTGGGTGATGACGTTATGTCTTGATGATGATGTTATGGCTGGGTGATGATGTTATGTCTTGATGATGACGTTATGGCTGGGTGATGACATTATGGCTGTGTGATGACATCATGGCTGGGTGATGACATCATGGCTGGGTGGTGACATTATGGCCAGGTGGTGACATTATGGCCAGGTGATGATGTTATGCCAGGATGGTGACATTGGGCTGGATGATGACGTTGTGGCTGGATGATGACATTATGGCTGGATGATGATGTTATGGCTGGAAGATGGTTATGGCCAAATGACTTTGTGACCAGATGACATTGTGGCTGGGTAATGATGATGTTATGGCTGGGTAATGATGATGTTATGGCTGGGTGATGACGTTAGGGCTGGATGATGACACTATGGCCAGGTGATGACGTTATGGCTGGGTAACAATGTTATGGCCGGGTGACTTTGCGGCTGGATGACGTTATGGCTGGATGATGATGATGATGTTATGGCCAGGTGATGACGTTATGGCAGGATGATGATGTTATGGCTGAATGATGATGTTATGCCCAAGTGACTTAGTGGCTGGATGAGGTTATGGCCAGGTGATGTCATAATGAAGAGGGATGGGCCTGTCCCTCCATAATTCTTTGTGGCTCTGACAACTTGCCCAGGGCTCAGTTTGCTGTTTGCTTTGGGGGTCATCTCAGGGCGGCAAAGAAGCAGGTGGCATGGCAGGTGTCACCAGGACTCCTACCCCCTCAGACCTATTTTTCCAAGCCTGAAGACAAGACGCAGGCAGCACAGCAGCTATCAGCTTCACTGCAGCCTCTGCCCACCCTCAGGCAGCATGGAGCTCCCCCAGCTCCATGGGAGAGCCAGCAAGTTCCCAAGGGCCTTGCATGCTTCTCTCTGAACTCCTCTCTCACAAAAAGTCAAAGATGTCAATAACATTTCTATGATCCTATTTGACTGTGGAAGTGGGCCCAACAAATAAAGAAGGAATGCTTCAGGGAAGCCTGTTGTGGTTTAACCCCAACAGTCAGTTAAGTAGCACAGGTATGAATATTTAACTTAAATTGTCTCAACAGGCACTTGCCGAGCCCCCAGACCTGAGATAGGAAGGAGAACTGGATAAAAAAACCCTTAAGTGTTGATATCAGAACAGTTCAAAAATTCAAACTGAATTAAACTACACCAAACTAAAATACTATCACTGCTAACAATGATGGCAAAAACAATGATAACACTTTTAATGAAAAGGACAGGGGAAGAGAGGAATAAAACCAAGGAGAAAGAATAATGCATGGTACAGTTGCTCAGCCACACACTAATCCGTACCCAACTTGTCCCCCAGTAGTGATCAGCTCCTCTTAGACACTTACACCCCATTTATATACTGAGCATGAAGTTGTTCTGTGGTACAGAATATCCCCTTGGCCAGCTTGGGTCACCTGTCCCAGCTATGCTCCCTCCCATATTCTTGTATCCCTGCTCACTGGTGGAGCATAGGAATCTGCTAAGTCCCTCTAAACACTCCTGAGAAATGATTAAAACATCAGTATGTTATCATTATCCTCCTGCTAAATCCAAACTAGAGCAATGTACCAGCTCCTGAGAAGAAAATTAACTCTATCCCAGCTGAAGCTAGGACAAAGCCATATGACAAACCTTTGGTTCATCTAGTCTATCAGCGTTTCAAGGTATTTGATATTGCCTTTCTCCTCTGTCATTCTAGAGACATTCTTTTCCTCAGTGTGTAACCAAAATTTTACATTTTTCTTGCTACTAGGCAGTTAAACAATGCCAGTGGTATAAAGTTAGTGTCTGGTCAGTCCAGAAGTGTCTGGCAATTGTCAATATATAATGGATGAGTTATATGCCCTTTCAACAGAGGTTGTCTGCGCTGGACCACTAGCTGCTAGCTGCTTTTTGATATGAAAATGTAAATCTTTTCCCAGTTACCTTTGTCTTGGACATCCCAAGCCTCTTTTTTCCCTACTTATTATCTTGATCTCTCTTGGTTATAGTCCATACTAGATTATTTCCGTGTGCTGTATCAGAATATATATGATACATATATGTATATATATGTGCTATATCAGAATATAATACATCTGCCTGGAAAGTGGGACTAACGCCAGATACAGCAGTTTGTTTCACATTCTGCAATGAAAAACATTTTGTAGTCAAAACAAAGTGCCTGTGGTAATGCCATGTATATCTACTGGAAGTCAGAGTTACCTTGGCTATCTTTCTCTTCATGCCAAACAATCCCTATTACATCCTGTCTGTGAAGCAGTCTTCCTCCATAGGCTTGAATTTCATTCCCTTTGCCTTAAAAATATCCTAACTGCCTTGCTATTTGTCAATCCTAAAGGCTTCAATTCCGAATGAGGGACAGGTCATGCGGGTTTGGTTTGCTGTACTTTTAACTCTCTGTGTCCAAAATAAATGTGGGGATTGACTTGTCAGGAGGTAGGGAGCTGTGAAAACTGCAGGTCACCAACATTTCTTCTACATCTCTCTCCAGCTAAGCTCTCCAACAGCACAGGAATTTCCCATTGCCACTACTTAAAAAAAAAAAAACCAAAACAACAAAAAAACAAAACCCAAAAAAACCCAACAAACAAATCCAGCCTGTTCAGTAGCATTCCTGCAATATGGGAAGAATATGCATTGGGATATTTTCCTTGGATTGACACAATTAATATCATGTACTTTAACAAATCTTTAGCGTTGGGAGAGATGGCAGTAATGTCAAGTAGTTTTCACCTTATCTGCTCTGGGTCTTGTGCTTTATGCTTAGGAAAAAAGCACAGACACACAGACACAGTGCCTCACTGCCTTTGTAAATCTCTTTTTGTGTGGGTGCTCAGGCCACAAGTGTTTTGTGAGACAGTTTCTGTGGAGAAGCTGGTTGCCTGTCTCCAATGTGCAAGATTTTGAAAAGTAGTTAGTTGTGTAAATAGTTTTATTTCCTAAACTCATATTCAGGTCCTTCTCAGTAGAGTCAGCTAGTGTGCCTTTTTTTTTTTTTTTTTTCATAGAGATACCTTGGTCTGGTTTGTTTTGAGTTTGACTGGGATGTTCATTTTACTTGATGACTGCTTTGCTTTATGTTTGCATCATTCTGAGGTCTTTGGCTGACCCAGAGCTCCATCAAGGGTATATTTAATAAAATCGCATTTCATTACAGTGAAGTGAGTTCACTATGTAACACTTTTCAGTGGTGCACATAAAATGAAGACTAACCCAAGGAGAGTAATACCTTGGGTATGGCCTCAAGTGAATTTCCTTATGGACTTCATTGCTGAATGTGGTGTTTTCTGATTTTCCCATTAGCAATAACATTTTTGGAACACGTCCTCTTTCTTGTTCAGTAGTGATATTGAGCTGATGTACAACACAGAGTAAAGTTAATGTTACCAAAATTCATTCCTTGAGGTGAGTGCCAGTGGGTTAATATCATTGTAGGGATTTTGTGGAGAACTCTAGTGTAGAATGTTTTGCCACAATAAGCTTTTCTCAAAATTCTCCTTCATGCTGCCTAAAGTATCTGTGTTCACACAAAATAAATCCCCTTACCTGTGAGTAAAATACTTTCTTCATAAAATGTGGCCTGTTCTCAAACTGCCTTTCCCATGCCCTGATTTCTGACTCTCTGTGACTTCCCTACAAGAGAGTTGTTTCTTTATAATGCTCAAGGTATACCTCAAAGGGACAGTGCTGTGTTTATGACTGAGCATGATTTGCACTGGTAAAAGTTCTGATTCTTCGTCACGGGCAACTGAAAATAAAACACTGGAAAATGAAATAAACAGATGTTCTGTTTGCCACAGCAGTCCTGAAGTGCTGCAGCATTTATATCCCTTTCTTCATATGATCAAGGATCTTGTTTTATTAGAGATGTGCCAAGCCATAAAGCCCATTTCAGCCTCTTTAGCTGTGTTCTGTTACCTTTACACGTGAGAAGCAGGAAATGACTGCAGAGCACGACATCCTGCAAAAAGGATTATGATTGGACTTGTCTGCTTGTGTTTTGGCACTGCTCGGAGGCTGCTGTAAACTTTAAGGATTGCAGTATGCAAGGTTCAGTGCAGAATGCAAGTTATTAAGTTTGCATTCCTAATATTAAAGAGCTGAAGGGTCATTTGCCCAACAGCAAGAACGGGTTTGCCTGAGAACAAGCTGAGAGAGGTGATGGTTCCGCTTCTGATTTTGATCATTCTGATCTTACTAAGAGAGCTGAGAGAGGCAGCAAAGTGATCTGCAGTGCTCATGTGCCTTGCCACATGCTGATCTGGGTTTTCTGTAACAAAAAAAATTGGTCATTTATACCAGCACATTTGGCTTGTCCTGGGTGTGGTGGTACAGCTGAGTTGTAGTAGACAAACTGTGAGGGTATACTGTATACTGTAGGATGTGACACAGACCTGAAAAGTATCTCTTCAGATGCTGTTGTTTTTTGATCATTTTAATTGCCTCTTAGCTTTGTAGCAGCACTGTCAACATTCCTTTTGTTTACTAAAAAAATTAAAAATCACAGAAGTCCTTAGAGTATGCTTGGACCAAAAACTAGTTAAATTAATATACTGCATGTGTTTTTGCATCCACCAAGATGCAGAATGGCCACCTTTAGCTTTCAAGTTAAAGTAACTTTTCTTTTTGTCTGCCAGTATGGCAAGATCACCATGACGATGCCAGTTTCACATAGGCTGGTTGTAAATGTGCTGGCCTCACTATGCCACATATTCTCTACCTATACACCTATATTCTACACCTGTATTCCAACCTATAGACAACTGAACATAGGAGAAAGTGACTTTTTCTATAAATAAGAATATGTGGCCGGGAAGACACAAATAAAATCCAATTCACGGGTACGAATATTTAACTTAAATTGTCTCTGTCACACTTTGCAGACATAACTGACTATAAAACCATGGTCTGTAGAGTGAAAATGGTTCAGTGACAATCCAGAAGGGGTTTTGATGCTTCTTTTCTGATTGCAATCATCTCCTTGGGTTCACACATCTGGGGTTTGCAACTCTTTGACAAACAAAGCCAACTCAGCTCATTACAACTACAGCTGTTACTATTTGAAGGCTTCCTGCACAAGTAATTGGTTTCTAGCTACTGTCAGCCAAGCTGAAACACCAGTGAGAAATATCAGGCCAGCCTCAGGTCCATTATTCTACCAGAGCCCACTCTGCTAATTATTAATTGCTATCCACTGTAACTGGGATGATGAAGGCTAATCCCATGCATACATGTAGAACTCAAAGTTGTTTTAGGACTTTTGCCAAAATCAGCACTACAGAATGGCTGAAAGATGGGTGGCTACTGACTGATTTGCTAGAATGTGAAGATGTCTCTTTTTTTTTTTTTTTTTTTGGTTTATGTGGCTATACTTGTAGATTTCTGTGGAGGAATTTTTAATATTAATAGCAGGAAAACAAATATTAGCCTGCCAGACCAAGTTTGAGGTGAGGGAGATTGGTATGGGAATAAAGCAAAATGTGCAAGGAAGACAACTGTTCTTGAGACTCCAGAAGTTGGCAGGTAATGAGAAAGAAAGACTGCATGAAAAGAGGAAATAGAACAGCTGTTGTCTTCTGGAGGTTCCAGTGCTTCTTTGGAAGAATTCTGTGGGACAAGTGAACTTTTCCCATACTACTGAAGGACAGGAAACTACACAGAGTTTTTTCAGGGAGGCACATCATCAGGGAGCAGAGCTGATGGTTTTGCGTTATTTGGTGCATGGAATTTGTATTGGATTTTGCTTTGGAAAAATTGTATTCAGCATCTCTTGCTACCACTTCTCCTTGGCTCTTTGAGAAGGTCTGAGGCTCTTCTGCAAATTTGTCCCCCTCCATACTGATTTGCACCCCCAGCTTGCAGAGAGGAGATTTCTCTTGCTGGCTGGTACATTGCTATGGTGGAATTTCTTGGGGAGAGAGGGCGGTAAGGGCCAGGGGAAGGCAACAGCCCTGTCTGCTCCTCTGATTTCCCTTCTGCAGAGCAATTGCACTAAGAGATGTGTCTCACACACCTCTCATCAAACTCTCAGCTCCCATCTTCTCTACCAGATAAGCCGTGGAGAGAAAACATCTACTTGTCCAGGCTGCTGCTTCTCCATCTGTCACTACCTCAGGAGATGCTTCAGAGAAGGTTTTGATGTGGGATTCCCTGGACAGGGCTGGCACACTGTCCTGCAGAACCTGGATCTTGGGTGGGTGTTCCCCACAGCCCCTATCAGGAATGAATTAGAGTGTTTCATTCTTGTAAGTGATACTTTTTAAAGTAAACATCCCTGGGTTCCTGTGATGTGTAACTAATGGAGTGCTAAACTCTCAGGGCTGGTTTAAGACTTAGAAAATACATGTGTTGCCAATCCATCATGTTCCTAATACTAATTAACATAGCAGGGACACAATAAAGCCCCAGAACCTGCACACATTACCCAGCTCACGTTACCACTCCATAACAGTCCCTCTATTGACCTAACAAAAGTACACATTGGAAAAATGAGACGTCGTCTTTTCTGACTCAGCTAGAGCTATTCAGCCAAAGAAGAGAGCTGAGGAGTCTCATTTATTACTGTCCATTATTATTCTGGTATATCATGGAACAGAGTTCTCAAATAGTGTACCATGAGTTTTCTACCTTTGCTAATCTCTGTGTTTGTTACCTGCTGCCGGGAAGGCAGCCCTAACACAGGCAGAGCAGCCACCGACTTGTGAAGTGATGCCTGTGTTGGGCAAAACATTCTGCTCCTGCACAAATGAAAAGAAGACCTTATTTGTTGATTTGCTTCCAAGTTATTTGCAGTTAAGTTGCAATGAAAATCTTATTGTTCGTAAACCTTTACTAATATGATTGTACCAGGCTTAAAGGAGCTCCTCAGCTAGAAAAAAGAATGGTAAAAATTAAATTTAAATTCATTCTTGGCTATATGAATATTTAATTTGAGGTCCCAGGATTTTTTTTTTCTTGTACTGAAAGATAACGATATTCCTGAAATTCCCTGCAATATGTTTCTTTTAATGGATAGTAATTCCACTGATTTTAAGACATACATGATGTACAGCTGAACATAACCTGGAAGGAATCTGGACAGCAAGAGATTATCACATTTTTGTTGCAGTTATCCCTAAGTGGATATCTCTAAGTCTGGCTTTGTGGAAGCTGTGGGCAAGCTGCAATTAACTTTCATAAATTCATGGTTGGGATTTTATGGTGGCTCTCTCTGAACTCAGTAGAATTCACTTACTAGCACTTGAAGCTTAGATGTATCTCCTGCTGTTGCACATCGTTTGGTGTGTTGGTTATAGACAGCATTAGTTTGATCATTATGATATGAAATCTGGTGTGGTGTTGAAGTGTTGCCATGTTTTGCAAGTAAGTACACCACAACCAGTGACTTGGGCCTTGGGTGTGTTCTCATGTGTTCTTACTTCTTGGTAAAAATTTGAGATGATTAATTTTCCTCCTGAACTAGTTAATTGTGTCTTGCTATCATAGATGTATTTGAAAGTTTCCTCATCACTATTTAGAAGAGGGAACTAGTAATTTATGGCTATATATCCTCCCCCAGTAGTGTATCATCCAGGTCTCTAGTACGTGTTTAAACCAGATGGGTTCAACTGGATGGACATTCCATCTGACATGCCAGTGTTTCTGTTCTGCAGACTGCTACAGAGTGGAAATTGTCCCCTACAGACTAGGAAAGTGTCCCTAAAGGAAAGATCCCTTGGGTGGAAGTCACAGAGGAGATGGAGATGTGCAGAACAAAGACAGCAAGGCAGCTCAGCCCCAACTCTGTGGCACAGCAGCTCCTCCCACCTCCTTTATGGGCAAAATTGTCAAAGAAGACCTGGCAAGAAACTCTCAAAGCCCAGTATTTTGTGGATCATACTGCCAGTGAACTAGTCATGCAGTGCAGGCAGAATGTCTTTTAAGATAGAACTGATTAAATATGGGCTTTAGTCAATTTTTCTGGCTGCTGGCACAGGAGGTTTTCTATTGACTTCAGCAGAGCTGGTTAAAGACCTTTACTCCTAGAATAGGTTAATTTTATGCACTGAATAGTTTGACACTTTGCATAGTTGATATGATCCTGGATGTCCAGAGACCATGAATTACCTAAGTGTCACAGACATTAAATCATGAAGTAGATGACAGTGTCTTCTCTATGTCACATGATCTTAGTGCACTTTGTGGGATAGTCTCCTTTATTATTGCCAGTAATCGTAAGTGCTGAAAAAATACCATAAGTAAAATAGCATTTTAGAGCACAATGTATCCAATGTTCTTAATATGTATATACACATCTGCAATATGTTAAACTCAGATTCATGCCCATTTAATCTCAAGGATTTCAATGGGGTGTCTGTATGGAATGAAGGGAAAAGTTTGATCCCAGAATACTCAATGGCTGCACCTTTTGGGAACACTTTATGCCTTGGATTTTCACCCAGATTTGTGTTTATAATAATGAACACATCATTTATTAAATATATATTTATAATAAATTCCATGCCATCAATGGTCTCTCTACTGTATGAATAATTTCATGTACTGCTTTCTCACTGATGATTTCAGAAAACTGCATGCAGATAAATCTGGCATGTTTTGAGCCACAGTGCTAAATGCCTGATAAGGGATGTTCTCTGCCTAGAGACATGGTCAGGGTCTACTCCAAGAATCAAATCAAAGTCTGTCAATGAGCAGGTTCCCTTGTGAGAAGAAATGGGTTTGAAGCAGTTACAGCTCCTGTATTCCTCTTCACGAATGTAAGTCAGAACAAGAATGGATACTTGTCTTGGTTTAGGAAGACAGGTATCTGCTAGGTAAAATTACAATCAGAGGCTCTTTGGCAAAGATTTGGGAAATAGGAATAGCAGTTCTTTACTAGTATGTAATACAAAGCAAACAAACACAAAAAAACTTTCTCTCTACCAAACAACTACAGCATTAATGACAAACGACAACAGTATTAAGAACTTTGAGGGCTTTGTTTTACAAAACCCAGGGCAGTTTGGTTTCGGTGTCCCTGCAGGATCCTCAGAGCACCAAGCTGAAACAGTGGAAAAGTCTCGGGCTGGTAGCTGGGATGGCAGGGTGTCCCGGCAGGCAGGAGCAGGATGTCCCGGCAGCGCAGGAAGTGCAGGGTCACGCTGCAGCAAGAGGAGCAGCGCCGAAGCAGCTCGAAGGCGAAGCAAAAAAACCGGCGCAGCTTCTGCTCGGCGAGCTTTGCGGCGGCTAAGATCCTCGAAGAGCGGCCGACACGTGTCTCTCGAACGCCGGAAGCAGAAAAGCACGCAGCTGCTTCAAGCTGTGTCTTTTACCTGCGTTATCTCCCTCTTCTACCTTTTGTCCACCTCTTTGTTTCAGCCAAGCACTCTCAAGTATTCAACACCCAGTCCCTTTGGCAACCCGTGGGGAAAAAATTCCCCAGAGAAAAAAAGAACAAACCCAACCCCCAACAATACTTCAGTTCAGCTCCCTTCTGCCATGGGACAAATCCACAAGATCAGGAAGATGTACTTCTGCCTGGTAAGGGTGTGTGCAAAACCACTTCTGAGCACTGCCACCAAGAGTGCACTAACAACAGGGCAAGAGAAGCAGCAAATGAGATTGTCCCAAATGTCCCTCAGCAGGAAGTTGCTGTGTCCAGCCAGAGCACCAGCTTCTCCTGTCATGGCAATACCACCCTTGCAGGAGCTGACATTGGAGTCAGGCCTGCATTTGTATTGACTCTGGGAAGAGCCTGAGTGTTGTGGATAGGTAAAACTTTACCAAAGGAAGGCCTTGGAAAATCATGGCTCACTCCTGTTACTTTGGCTAAGTAGAAAAGGATGCTGGGAGTGACTCAGCTGAATTAGAATTAGAAAAACAAGTTATATAACCATCGTGTGTTCACATCATGGTGTGTAGTGGATGTTGTTTGTTGTGTTTGAAGGCCTAACTGCTTAAAAAGGCCTGACTTTTGCAATAAAGGAGTTCTCTTTTGCACCTGGGAACTCTGCATCTCTCTGCTTCCTCACACCAGAGGTCCCAATGATGGCAGCTGAGACAGAGGCTGGAAGGAGTCATATTCATCCCTTCTCTAAAACACTTAGTAGGAATGCTGTAGAGACCAAGTGTGGCATACTGGAAATCTGCCCAGTCTTTTTGGGGTACTTAAACCTCCTCCACTATTTACAGAATCCTAAAGATACACATTTCTGTTGCTGTCCTCTGTATGCTTACTGATTCTCTGAGATTCTCCCTGTGCTGTTGCTGAATTCAGCCTCAAATAGCTGAACAGAAGATGTGCAGAAGCGCTAGCCAAAAAAGAAGAAAAAAAAAAAAATAGAAGGGCTCTGATTTCATTTGTATAGTAGCAGAAATTTCTTTTACCTCAAACATCACCTAAAACTTTGCGGAAGGGGACTCTGCACCCAGGCTTTCTTTTGATTATGAGAGGAGTTTGAGACACATCAGCATCATGTTTGCTGCATTGGTAGTAACATCTCCTGCTGTTTTCCCAACTGATGCCCAAGAATCATGGGAGTGAGGGTTCTCAGTACTTCCACCTATCCATGTGCCACGTAGACTCAGCTCCCTGATTGTGGAGTTACAGTACAAGCTTGTCTGATTTTCAGGGTTTGTTCTCACAAGGATGGATGGCAAAATCCTTCTGAGTGCTTTGGTGGAAACGCCACAGGTGATGGTGATATAGCCCAGTGTGTTTTCTGCCAATTTTCAGAGAGCCCAACTGTTCTTGCATTCACTCTACCTTGCTGTGAGTGCTGGGATTCACAACCTCTGCCTCCAGCACCTCAGGCATCTGTATACACTGAGTCAGAGTGTGATATTTGTATTAGTATGGTACAATATCCCCACCTAAAAATGGTTCTGCAAGCTTTCTTGCTAATCGGAGTGTAATAGGTTTGTCCTTGATACACTCATGAATAAATTGGCCTGAGTGTGGTTTGCTGGCTGGCATTTTTTAACTGATATATTGCCAGATTTGATGCTGGTTTTCATGCTGACTGCTACCTCAGATCATCCTAAAAGTTTCAGTAAGGCTGCTCAGGGACTGCAATGCTACAATCTGGCTAGTTGTGGTTATATGATTGAATTCTTACTGCTAAGCACAGCATGGCCTACCCAACTCATTTGATTTAGCAGGTGTCTTACTGGCATTTAAAATATTTTGCATGTTATTGCATTGCATCCTGAGGGAAGAAAAACAAAACAAAACACCACAAACCAATTTATTAGTAAGACTTTTTTGCTGTTCTGTTAAAATACGGCAATCAAAAAGACAATTTACGTTGCAGAGACTTGACCTTTACTTTCCAGGACTGTAAAATAAAACCCCAACCTCCACACTTTCTGCATCTGGTTGACATTTGAATAAAACTGCCAGAGTGCAAACAAATTTTGAGAAAACATCTCCAGCAAACTTTGCATTCACTCTAAAAATATTCTTGGCTAAGTTACTTTTTAAGGCCATATGTTGGAAAAAAAAAAAGAAACCCCGAAACTTCACTAGAATTTATTGCAACAAGAGATTTGCCAAACTACTTAAGACATTCGGGAAGATTATAGTGAAGTGTGTTAGTTGCTGACTTGACAATCTGCTGTGCTCACTGCTTGCATAGTGGATTCTTGATATTCATGCTGAGAGCTGATCCAACTTTCTAGTACATTTTAGAAGAGACCTGCCAAATGTCTACCGGCCTATTAAATGTTGGCAAACCAAAGGTCAGCCTTGTTTATGAGCCACAGGAAAACTGCTATGAACAGCACACAAAACCCTCCTCATGACTTTTTTTAAAATTATTTTTGTAATTCAAAATTTTAGCACAGGATTGGATGGGGACAGTTTTGGACTTGTTTTGACTCAAAGTCTTTTTAGGTCTGTTCTCATATAACCTGGCCATGAATCTGGAGGCTGCAGAAGAGGCAGTCCTATTTCATTGACATGTACTTCTTGCTTCGTCAAATCACCACAACTGTATGGTCCTCTTTGCAGAGGCGCGGACCAAACTGTGCCCACTTGGTACATCCCCAATGAGTGGGCAGAGTCTCCAACCACCAAGGGCTGAACTGCCCTTCTTTTACAGTTTATTCCTCTCCCTTCCTGGGAGCTCATCCCTTCCTCTGCCAGGGTGAGAAGGAAATGGAAAAAAACCCCTGTGAATGGAAAACCCTGTTGCAGCCTGTGCTCAATCCAAAGCTGTCTATGTCCGTGTGAATCCTTCCACTGAGGGCTCTGGACTACCTGTCAGACTTTCACTCACTGTGTCAGAAGCAGCAGTCGTGCTCTGTTCGCCTGAACTGCTTTTGATATCATTCCACTTTTGTAGGACAGAAGATTATCCTGGTACGACAACAAGTCTGCCTATAAAGAGGCTGACCCTTGCCCTCCTTGCCAAAGCAAACATTCTTACAACGGCAGTGGTTTTAGTGTCACATTCAATAATTTTTTCTTCCATATCATGCTATAGTAAATACATCACCTCAACATTTCTTACCTCCTTATAATATGTATCTGTTATATGCATTTGACTGGCATATAGGAATTACAGAAAATCCTTCCCCTGACTCTCTACCTACAAATCTGTTATGCAGCAATTAAATGGTCATTTAAAACAGAACATCAAAAAACCTCCAAACGCCAAAAAAACCAAAACCCAAACCGAAAAACTTGCTTGTTCAAAACGTTCCAAGGTGCAATCTGTTTAGAAAGATTTATGACACGAATAAAAGTCTTACCCAGGTTTATTTTAGTGCTAGGGGTTTACTTAAATGCTATTTACAAGAGACAGAGGGGGTCTTATATACACGTATGTAAAATCCACATTTTAATGAAGAAAGAAAACTGAAAAAGAAATGACGTTCGCACAGGTTGGATAACCGGGAAAAGTCGATGTCTTCGTGGGTGTTTTTTGTAAATATACATATTTTAAAATCTTTTTCCCTATCTTACTTCCCGCAGTTGAGATCCTCCGCGAAATGTCAGCATCCTCGCTGTAGCAAATAAACGGTGACTCCGTACAGTAAATACACAGAGGAGAAGCGCGCCGGTCCGGGCCCGATGCCGGCCTGATCAGGGCGCGGCCGGCGCGGGCACGGCGGGAGCCCCGCCCGGGCACCGGGACAGCAGAGGGCACGGAAGGGGCGGGCGGGGAGAGGCAATTTGTTTCAGATTAAACGGTGACATCCCTGACCTAACAAGCGGCCGGGATCGCCCGCGTTTGTCATTGCAATCTGCCCCCGACGGCGCAGAGAAGAGGGCAGGATCAAAGCATTCCTCCGGGGAAATCGCGCCCGGAGTTGCCGTTTGGTTAGCCTGCCCTAACCTCGCTAATAAATTTCCCCGGGGGAAGGGAGGGCAGGGGAGGCCAGGCGCGGGGGACGGCGGCACTTGCACCTGCACCTGCCCGCAGAGCCACGATGCAAAGCAGGACCGAACGCCGGGCGCCTCGGGGCCGCTATCCCTCGGGCGAGAAAACTGTGCAGCGCCCCGGGGCTGCTCCTCCGCCCCTCGGGAAAGGGCGATGCTGCAAGAAGCACAGTCACCGCCTGTGAGACCCATCCCCGGCCCCCGAGGGGTCTGGCACACCCCATCCCGCCTTGGGCAGAGCGGCTCCCGGGGGACCCCCTCGGCAACGCACCGAGGGCTCCTCTGGAGGAGCCCCGGAGCACCTCGGCAGCCCTGGCCGCGGGTCTCGGCCCCGCAGGCACCAGAGCTGGCGCTCACCGCGGCGGGGAGGTGCGCTGGGAAGGCTGTGCGGGGCAGGTGGATGCACAGCTGCGCATCGCGGGCTTCGAAGGCTCTCCTGGCGGGGAAATCAGCGCCTTTCCCGGCACGGCCCGGCATCTGCCCGTGTCAGCTCACACCAAAGTGGAAGACTGGGTGGGAGAGGCAGTGCCGTAGATCGCTTTCCGCCTTCTCCCGCGGGCGCGTCCCGCAGGAGGACGGCAGAGACACCTCTTCTTCCAGAGAGAGGCGCGGCTGGAGGGGAGCTCCAAAGCGCTCTGCGGAGCCGAGCGCAAACAACAGGAGCAGAAGAAAGTTACACAAACACGCTTTAAAATCGTGGCTGGGTTTCACAGCTCCCTGTGGATAAAGTAAACAGGAGGCGAACTGTTTTGCAATTTACTCCAGCGGACCGCAGAATCGTACTTTGTAATTTGGTGTCGGTTTACAGACAAAGGCGACTTCTGTTTCCTAACCTAGCAGGTCCTTTGTCATGCTTGTGCCTTTTAAGAGGGACCCCGAGGGGGAAAGTGGAATTCCTTGGGTATTTGCCTTTTAGTCATGCTTGTAAGTCAAACAGTAGCCGGGGTCTCTTTTGATATGTATAATACCTGCCGTCGGGGGATGCACTTCCTTCTCCCCGCTCTCCCGACGGTGCCGCCCGGGGAGGACAAACCTCCCCGGGGACAAACCCTCTTCCCGAGGAGCGAAGGGAAGGGCTGGTACGGTGTTCCCCGCGGAGCTGGGAGCTCCGGGCGCCGGGTCCTCGCAGGCTCACGCAGCTGCCCGCCCGCCTGCGCCGCCCGCCCGCGCCACTCGCCCGGTGGCCTTTGTCCCGAAGGCCTGCGAGGGCAGGGTTTTTCCGTGCCGAACCGGTGACCGGCAGCTGGTTCGTGTGCTTGCCGTGACTGGATGCCCATGTTTATTATACACATGAATACTGTCAGTATTTATTACACACGCACGCTTCTCAGGGAAAGAGCAAAATGTTTTCCCTTGCCAGGAGACCAGTTTCGGCCATATGTTCTGCATATCGTTCGACTTCGATCAGTACACACTTGGGAAACTAATGTTCTCCCGCATGCCTTTATTCTTTTTCTTCCTGGGAAAAGTCCGTTTAAATTCACCAGGTTTTCTCCTGCGCGGAGCTGAACGTGGCCGAGGTGTATTCTGTCTATTTCTGCCTCTGTGAATTCCTATTTTCAGCAGCGAAAGCACGGAGCTCTAGCCTTTCCGTGTCACGACTGAGACTTTGTGGGTCACAATTTCGATCGCTCTCTGACTGGGGAGACAAGGGGACATCACCCACCTCCCAGAGAGAGAGGGGCGCCAGGGAGGGGCGGGAATAAAGTTACTTAGGGGAAATAAAGTTACTTAGGGGAAAAAACCTCAGCGTCGGTGGAAAACGTTCCCTCTGAAGGGAGGGAATGCTAAAAAATAGGCATTTTTCCTCGGCTTAATTCCCTACAGGAAAGGATCCCGCCACATCTTCAGGGTAGAAAAAAACCCCATTGTCACGAGTACCTTCCACTAGCGGGTCAAGGCAACGGGAGCGACCGCAAACGAAAAACGCGGAGGCTGCTTGAGGCTTTTAAACCCTCGCCCCCGGCCCGCTCCTCGGGTAGAGCGACGCCCTTAGCTGAGCTTAGACGAGCGATCCCGTCGTTTTTCCTTTTTCTTTCCTCATCCCCTCCTTTCTCGCCCCAAACCGAAGCTCACCCGCTCACCGCCCGCTCACTCCCGTTTCCGCTCCGCACCCACGAGCCGGCGGCGGGCACACGCGCTGGGGGGCGGGGCTGGCGCGGCACGGGCCAATCGGAGCGGCGGGCGCGGGGCGGGCAGCCAATGGGCGGCGCGGGCGGCGGCGGCGGCGGGCGCTGATATCGCGGCGGGCGCCGCTCGGTGCCATCGCCGGCCTCGCGCACCCGCAGCCCCGCACGGCCCCGCACCGCACCGCACCGCAGCCATCCCCCGACGTGCCGGCTGTTGGCGAGCCGTGAGCCCTCCGGGTGCGGGGATCGGGAGTTCCTCGTCTCCCGGCAGGTCTGGGGCAGCGGCGCCTTGCGAACTGCGAGGGGCTGAGGGGCTGCGCGCTTCCCGCACCACCTGCCTTTGGTAAGTGCGGTGCGCGGAAGGAAGAGCGGGGAATGTCGTCTGGGAGCAGGTGGGGGGTCTGAAATGCAGAGAGCAGAGGGTTCCAGGAGCTCATACCGCTTTGGGCCGCTGGAGCGGACAGCGGCGATGTGTGAAGTCCAGCTGTCCTCTGCCCGTCTCCCAAGTCTGAGCGCAGCTGGCAGGAGGGTTCTCGGGATCCTGCGTAAAAAGCAGGACCTTGTTAAGAGCGGGCAGAGTCGTAGCGCTGCAGCGCGGGGCATTGCGCCGGGACGGTTCCTGCCGCATCCTTCGCTGCAGGAGACGGGCTCCCCCCTGTAGCGGGCGAGGTGTCACAATTCCCCGCAAGCCGGGGAGGGAGGGAAAGAGGGAGGCGTCCGTCGTGGATAAACTGGGCCCCGCGTGGGTCGAGCTGACGGCAAGGGGGAAGACGACATCCCAGGCGGGCTGTGCCGTGACTTCCCGGCTGCGGCGCATCTCGGCGGGCACCTCGGGATCCGGGCGTGCTCCCGCGGGGGCGGGAGGCCTGAACCCCTCTCTTGCAGCTGCGCCGCCCGGGAGCCATGGCTGAAGAACGCGCCGGCGGTGCCGACTGGGAGATCGACGTGGAGAGCCTGGAAGGGGAGCAGGACGAGGCACCTGGCGCTCCGCGGGGCACCACCGGCCCGGAGGAGGAAGAGGAGGAGGAAGAAGGCGAGGAGGCGGCGGCGGCGGCGGCCCCGCGGCGGGGCGAACCGCGCAAGCTGAGCCGCACGCCCAAGTGCGCCCGGTGCCGCAACCACGGCGTGGTGTCGTGCCTGAAGGGACACAAGCGGTTCTGCCGCTGGCGGGACTGCCAGTGCGCCAATTGCCTGCTGGTGGTGGAGCGGCAGCGCGTCATGGCCGCCCAGGTGGCGCTCCGACGGCAGCAGGCCACCGAGGTGAGCCAGGGGACAACGGGACGGGGACGGGACGGGACGGGCGGCCGAGGGTCTGACGGCGCCGTCGCATCGCTCTCTTAGGACAAGAAAGGGCTGACGGGGAAGCAGGCAAGCCTGGAGCGCAAAGCCGTCTACCAGAGGCACGTCCGAGCGCCCAGCCTCTTGGCCAAGAGCATCTTGGAAGGTGAGAGCATCCCCTGCCCCTCCGCGGCTTCCCGCCGCGCCTCTGGCAGCGGAGAAACCCCGCTCTGCCCCGGGCGGACCCGCACCTCCCGTTCCGAATTCAGCATCCTTTCCCGAAATAGGCGCTGAAACGCGCCCCGTACCAGCGCCAGAGGCTCCTGCCCTTCGAGGCTGGAATCGATGTGGCAGAATTTCAGTTCCTTGTTCCCTCCGCTCAAAATAATGCCTGAAATGCTAGCGACGGTAGTTTGAAATTTGAGAGTTACTGTTACAAGCTGGCAGTCTTTTTACACGGCTACCCAGTGGCGTTTTTGCAGTGCAGGGTAATTTATTCGCGGGGTGGTTTATTTGTTTTAATCAGCAAACGAGTAAATTGATTATTTTTTCTTTTTATCTGAATGCCTAACAGAGCAGTACCGTTTGTGACATTAGCAATAGTAAGATCTGCAAAAGAAGGTGCTTAATTTTCTCACTGTCGAAAATATCAACTGTGACATTTTAAAGATCGGGATTTTAGTGAAAGAGGGTATTTCCCCACATCCGTTTGGGATTGTGCACATATTTATTCCTACGTTTGCTTTAATTACTTTCGAAACCATATCCCTGTAAATCACTGTACTTCTCAATTCATTCTTTTTTTTCTGAAATAGCTCTTTTCTTTGCCTGTATAAGCTCAATTAAAATTCTCAATATTCTCAATTAATATTTGCCTGTTCAAGCTCAATTAATGTTCTAATATTAATATTTAGAAACCTCTAATTTGCATCTACAGTTCATTCTTTTGAAAACCTTTCTGTATTCTTTGCTCTAATTTATCTTAACTGTCTTTTTCTTTTCTCCTAGTTCTCCTTGGGATTTTCTACCATCTCTAGCGATGTGTACATAGTGATTCATCTTTAGAAAATAGAAAAGACACCAGCTGTAGATATAGGTATCTTCCTTGGAAAAGGGGAAACATGTATGAGAGGATTGGGGGTGAAAAGAGGTAAAATTCTGTTCTCCTGACTCATGTAAATAGTTCTAGTAATTCAATGGAATTACTTGTCTGGGTAGAGCAAACAGGGTTGGACCCTATCTGTTATATTAAAATAAGCCAGGTAGCTTGGTAATTGAATGGGCTGGAAACTGAAATTTCTATGTTTTATTGAATTTCTAGTTCAGCAGAAATAAAATATTTGAATGCTTTCCATATGTGTTAAAAGTGAATGGTTATCTCTCTCCTTAAGCCTCATGATGGAATACCAGTCATAATATACAGTAGGGCTTTTTTTTTTTTTTTTTTTTTTTTTTTTTTCCTTCTCCCTCATCAATCTGTTTGGAACTGCTTTTTAAAAAAGTACTAATCAGCTAGCTTTGAGGCACACTACATGTGTCAAAAAAAGCAGGGCTTGCTTATCTGCACTGAGGAGCTGAGTGTGCCTGATTGCTGAGCCTCTGTGTCCTGGTGGCTCCTGCAGGAGCTGGTGGTGCCCAGGGTCTGTGGCAGGAGCATGGTGCTTCATGGGGATGGCTCAGGGAGGTTTGTACAAACACAGCTTTAATGTTTTTCTCAAGTGGATTAATTCATAATGCTGCTTTGTTTTTTCTAGGTTACCGTCCTATTCCAGCAGACTCCTACCTGGGAGGAAACTCACCCTTGCCACCTCCTGTGAGTGACAGGATGAGAAAGAGACGGGCTTTTGCTGATAAGGAGCTGGAGAACATTATGCTAGAGAGAGAGTATAAAGAGAGGGATATGATGGAAGCCACACAAGCAGCTGCCCTTTTCCTCCCCAACCGTATGGTGCGTGGAGCTGAATACACCCCGTATAAAACAGCCTTCAACACTGCTCAAGCTGATAACCCAAACAAGGAGTTTTCCAGCTTTTTACCAACCTGCCTCGATCTAACGATGCAGTACTCAGCACCCAGCAACATGGAGCTGATTTCTTCCAATGTCAGTGTAGCTACTACCTACAGGCAGTACCCTCTGCCTTCTAGGTTTTTAGTGTGGCCAAAATGTGCCCCCATTAGTGATGCTGTCCTCTACCAACAATGCCTGCTAAATGCTACTGCTGTCCAAGCTCTCAAACCTGGCACAGGTTGGGATGCCAAGGTCTCACAGAGTCAGGACTGTCCGAACACTGAGCATGACATCGTGCCTCCGAAGCTGGAAAATTCATTTGTTCTGACCCATGCGCGAGACATCCAGCAGTCACGTAACGAAATAGTCTGCCTTCATCAGGAAGCTCGTGAGAGGTCAGCTTTCTCTCCTCCAAAAAGGACTTTCTCCCAGATTTCTGATAAGGGTTCCCTGTCTCCTCAGGAACAGGCACTAAGCAAGATCAGCAAAACCAGTGCCAAACCCCCTCCACCGCTCAAGT
Organism: Chamaea fasciata; assembly: GCF_029207755.1. Classification (NCBI taxonomy): domain Eukaryota; kingdom Metazoa; phylum Chordata; class Aves; order Passeriformes; family Sylviidae; genus Chamaea; species Chamaea fasciata. The sequence continues at coordinate 1,998,985 of NW_027094089.1, read as the reverse complement.
ACAGCGCGTTTCAGTCGCTGTTCCATCAGACATTTCCCAGCACTCCAGCGGCAGAGCTGAGAATGTCGTTTGTGAAGGAGACTTTTGAAGATGCTTCTAAGAAATACAGGGAGTGTGCTGTTAAAGAGAACCAAAAGTATAAGTTTACTGTAGACAAATGTGCAAAAGACTTCTTTGGGGCCAAGCAGCCCACAACAAAACTTTCAACCACTGAGCCACTGTCGTTTTCAGTTGAATCCATACTTAAACGACCTTCTTCTGCTGTTGCTAATGTCTCTGAATGAATAAACTTTGCCTTCAGAGTAGAGAGTTTCTAAGCTTTGCTTTCTGCAGAATTGCTCCCGCCTGCCTTATCTCTTAAAAGATTTTTAAAGAGGAATTTCTGCAGTAAATGGTAATGCTTTCTTTTATTTCAAAATGCTGTACATAAATATGCATGTTTTCTGAAAAACAAATTTAATTTTTTAAAATTGAAACTGCATGTACAGACTGTAAAGCGTTTTTATTTTAAACAGCCCTTCAAACCATTCAATAAAATGAGTTTACTTACAAGCATATCCTGATTTCTCTCTTGTCTCTAGCATCTTGCAGGGAAGTATGCCCTACTTTCAAAATGCACTTTTTATTTTGTCTGCCATTATGAATGTACTTACCACTTAGGTTGCTGGGGTAAGCAGTCGTTTCTCCTTTGAACCTTCATTAACTATGAGAAGAGGTAACAACATTTCATGTAGGCTAGTGTGAATTCACAAGACTTTTTATTTATGTAAGTGAGGTTTGGATCAGATTCCATATGCCTTTCTTATTCTGAAGGGGGAGTGCAGGCTAGCACAAAAGACTAGTCTATTCCACACCTCTCTGTAAAACTTCTGTTACTAAAGAGTTACTGGATTGGTTTTGAGTGGAATGGCTCTAGTGAGCTTTTGACAAAAAGTCAGCATTTTTTGAACTTCAGTTTTTGAATAAAAAGTCTGCTTTTTAGAAATAGTTTTTACATTTTTTTAAATGTTCAATTCACTTTACTTCACATTTCTACCCCCTTGAATACTTCCCTTCTGAGAACATTTTGCTTTTGACCAGCGAGAGCCTGTCTTGTTTTGTTGTAATTGAAATGACCTTCAGGCTGTAAAAATTATGCACAGAATCATTACTGCTATTGAGAAATCAAATAATGGTCTCTCAGTTTTTTAATCATATGTCTGTGTGTAGGGATAGAAAATAAAGATTGCAATAAAGGAGAATATCCAACAGAAATTATCTGAGAACTGAAATTGCCTCAGGGTTATGGGAAAAAGCATTGCTAGATCTCATTATGACAGATGTTGAAGCTTTCTAAATTGTAAATTTTTTCCTATATGCTGCTGCCAGCACATCTAACTAGTACTAACAGGCAATCCCTTAGTTACTTTCTTTCCTTAACATTTTAATCCTGCACACAGTGCTCATCCATTTGAAAGGAGTTGATGTTTGTTCTTAATTTTCATGGTTTTCTAGGGACAATTTCTGCTTGGTATTTGTGAGCAGAAGGTAACCTTTTCTAATTTTATTATGCTCCCTGCACCGGTTAAATGCTTTTTTTTGCCTGTGAATTTCAGTTTCTGTAACTAAGCCATCTCCCTAAGTGTTAAGTGTTACTGTTGGGAGTGGTGTTGCAGAATACCAGGACCCTTTTTTGTGTACAGGGGCAGTTATCTGTCCTAAGTTCTTTCCTAAGGCAGTTTGTTAAAGCAGCAGACAGGTTAGAGAAAACACATTTTACATAATGTGCAAACTTTTGCATAACACATCTTACAAAGCTCATAAAAACTTTATGTCAGGAATGTAAGAACCTGTAATTTAGTAGAATCTTGGGCACTGGCTTAAGTCTCACTTTTCAAAAGAATTCATACCAACATTTCCTTAGTGAAAAATAGGTTTCAAATACAGTGAGATGCTTCTAATTTTTTCAGTCTGTCCTTTATCCAGTTGCCATTAGAGGGAGTTTTTACTTGCTTGAACTAAATCTGCTTGTAAATCTGTTTAGCAGTCAGACCAACTTAAGCAGCTTATACCTGGAATAAATAGAGAGATATTCTTCATAATTCTTATTTGTTTGCTTTCACCACTGTTTTCCTTCTTTGGCTTTGTTGAACATTAAATATAAAAAGGAGTTTTACTTAAGCAGGACTTCCTTTGTTTTTAAAAATGTGATTTGTTTTGGTTTTTGAGCTACTGGTATAAACTAGGATCACAGATGAAAGAAAGTTCAACAATCTATATACTGAATTAATATCAGGTACTGGAATTAGTCCCACTTAAATATTTTTTCAACCTGACAATGTGTGCATTTAACATTGTTCAATTTTACATCTGAAATATTTTTGCAGGCAATCACTTTGCTTTGTTAATCTCCTAATCAAAAAGACCAGAAAACCAAAGCCCTCTGACAGACTGGTACCTCTTGACCTTTTCAAGAAAAAATTGAGCTGAAAAAATTCAAGTCCTGAACATATACCGAGCATTTGTATTTATAAGTATATATTGATACTCATATGTGCACACATCATGGTTTAACCCCAGCTGGCAAGTATGTACCATGCAGCTGCTCACTTTCCCATCCACCATCTCCACAGTGGAGAGAAGAATCAGAAAAAAACCCTTTAAAACTCTGAGATAAGAACAGTTTAATAACTGAAACAAAATCAAACGTAATAACGGTAACTACATCAACAACTATTCTGTAATAGTTGTGATGTAGCAACAAAAAGGAGAGACAGAGGAATAAAACTGAAGACAGACAAGTGATGCACAATGCAATTTCTTACCACCCACTGACCCATACCCACCCCATCTCCCAAAAAAAAATCAACCACTGGGCATGACATTCTGTAGTGTAGAATGGCCCTTTGTAATTCTGGGTCAGCTGTCCAGGCCGTGCAGCCTCACAGATTCTGCTCAGTGCCAGAGCATGGACACTGAAAATATCCTTGGCTTTGGGGAGAACTACTGAGCAAAATCTAAAACATCAGGTTGTTATCAATATTATTCTCATACTAAAATCAAAACAGAGCACTGTACCAGCTACTGAGAAGAAAATTACTTCTATGCCCCCAGCCAAACTCAGGACAACACACTGTTACACATAATATATGTATGTCCCAGATTTTTTACTCAAATCCCAGTCATCAGGAGAGGAGTGACATTTCTATTACTATTTGAAAAAATTGAGATGAGACTTGGACAAAGTGTTTGCTCTGATAACAAACAAGTGTCACCAGAGTCAGCATTTCTTACAGTCACCTGCTCTTGTCTTGCTACAGTTCCATTACATCACCCTGTACTCAGTTTCCTTTTCTTTCATAGACCCTGGGCCCTACTTATCATTCATCTTGAAAGTTTGTTGCCCCCCTATTGTTTTTTTTTTTCCCTTTACTTTTTTTAAGAGGGTGTAAAAAGTCTATTTCTCATGGGGAGGATGATTAGTATCTTGAGCAAGACAGCAAATACTTAGCATGTGATTTTCCTCACACAGTTTTACAGTGGTTGTAGAGCACACTTTCAGCCAACAGCTTCTCTAGAGCAGAAGTGCAGTGGAAAAGAGGAGAAGGCATTGCTCTGAAATTGCCTAGTACTTACTGCAAGCCCCTGTCTTGCTGGCAGTAAGTCATCTGGTAAAACATCTTACGGTCCCCATGCTCTCTGCTTCTTCAATACAATTTCTGGGGCATTTTTGGGTGTGTGGATGCCTCTATCTCCTGTACAGGGTAGCTGGTTTGAGTGCAAGATTCACCTTTGTGCTGTTGTTGTGGGTGTCAGGTTGCAGAGCTTTTATCATGTGGTGATAGAACATGGGAAGTTCAACTTCTTAGGGGTTCAGCTTTTGGGGTTTGGACAGGAGGCCAAGGACCTCTGCTGGCTGTGGAGCACAAAACAGCTGTGGAGAATAGTATGAAGAACAATTATTCACTAGGTCTGCAAAATAGCATGCAGTGGGTGATGGCATAATCAGAGACAACCAACTACTTGTTGGGAGTACGGACCCTTCATATGCATGCTGAGACAAAAATTTTTATAGGTGCATAGAGGGGTATAAATGTAAACAACTAGAGGAATTAATAATTAATAGCACCCCAGGGTGTACCTGGATATTGCCTGGACTTACACCCCTGGCCCAGGGGATCGCTGCCTCTTTCTGCCCCGGCATCTTTTGTATAAGAGCAATCCTCGAACATACTCAGTTCTGGAGCCTGATTCCAAATTTTTGAAGTGAACTCCTGAAAGTGGATGGCAGTACCCTTCCTTGGCAAGGTGGGCACTTAGCCTCAGTGTTCGTGGTGCAGATGTTAGGCTGGCCTGGGGAGGGAAAGGCAGAGCTTTCTGCAGTGCCTGGGCAGGAGTGGGTTCACTGGGAGAAGAGGAGGATTATTGACAGCTGCTGAAGTGACAGTGCTTTTCCTCATGGAAACTGAGCACAGGAAAACAGTTATGGGGGCTGTGGAAGGTGGGGGGAGAGTCCCTGCTCAGTAGGGTGGGTTGCCAAATTTCTCTCAGGTATTGGCTTTTCAGAGGTAACTGCACAAGCACTGATGTCTTACACAAAGTCTGTCTTAAAAATGTCCATTTTCTTAGATGTTTTTGAAGCAGCAAGTTGAGATGCTGGGCTTGAGGAAGATCCAGGCAAGACGGCTTGATAACCAGACACAAATCACTCAGCTGGTGTCAACACCCAAAAGGTTGTGGAATCATCACCTGGAATGTCTTTGCTTTCTGGCCTGAGAATAAGACAGCCCTGTACTGTCTGCTTGTCCTTCTGCTATAAGAAAGACCTCTCTGAGTTTTGCAGTCTGAGCTACTCATCTCCTTGTGGTCATAAAAACAAGTCACTTTTTTCGCCAATTGTGAAGGAACAAGTCCAAGTATAGTTAACATCTCTGGAGCTTGAACATTAACCAGATCCCAGCTGTCATTGTTCTAGAATCAGAGAATTTGACACTTGTTCAATTTCTTTATTTTAGGTGTAAAACAGGGAGGTATGTTCTCATTTTAATTTGGGAGTTTGTTTGCATAACCAAGCCTCTCAGTTTCTGTACCAAACATTTTCCATTCAGCTGAGCTTGATGTGCAAGCTGGCACCAGGAGTCATTGTCCATGAGATATGAGATTCCCACTGTATCACTGAGTTTCTCCTCTGAATTTCTGCTGGTTGGACAGAATAAAGTACTTGTAATGCCTCCTTTAACTCAAATAGTAGTGATCAGCTATTTTCTGTTTGCTTGCCTTGAAATCTGGACAAACAGTGGCTTATACAAAAAGGTCTGCTGGGGAAGCATGTGGAAAGCAGTGTCAGGAATGTCACTGTGACTGGAGGGACAGGAACCAGTTGGTGTTTTATGGGAGGAATCATCCTTCCTAATTAACAAAACTCGCAGAGTGACCAAGAGAAAAAAAAAAAAAAAGAAAAAAAAAAGAAGAAGAATGGCTCCTCATATTCAGTTACGTTGGCATATGATATTGGAAGAATTGGAAGAATGAAAAATTACATTGGAAAAGGGCAATGGGCCTTCCCCCATTTTTATAAAAACTAATTTCCACCTAAGGAAAAACAGAAAACTGCATAAGCAAACCTACAGTTGTGTACACCAACCGGAACCCAGTGAGGGGCTTATCCACTTATCCATGCAAGATGGAATATTGAAATAATTTTAGAAGAGATACAAAGTTTTTAGGAATGCTACATTTTACAGTCACGTTTGGCTGACAGCCTCTGCATCTACACCTTAATGTGTTTAGTCAAGTCTGGGCTTGAGCTAGTCATACCTTTAGTTTAGCTAAAGAGGAAATAGGTAAGTAGAACTACTACCACATGTAATATAGTTTCTTTATCCCTCCTGGTTCTCATCTACCCACAGAACCTCCTCCATGATTGGCCATGGCCAATCTCCCCTTTTTAAAGTCATACAGAAGACATGGGTGAACTGTCCACCTCCAGGGATGGCTTGCTTCTGGGTTGTGAAAATCACACCGGAGCTCATCTTCTGTGGGAAGATGCTGCAAGTAGTCACAGAACCATTGGAACAGAGATTTAGAAAGACCAGAACTATGCATGCAGAGAGAAAAAACAAAACCTTAGTGTAAGCTATGTATTGGTAAATACATATTTTTTTTTATACATTTTCAATACGCATTTTTTTCACACATTTCTCAGTACATTTTCCTTTCGGGAAATTTTGGACCTGCAGCAGAATGTGTGAGTGGAGAGCAGAAAAAAAAAAACAAACCAAACCCCCTTCAGAAGATCTTAGTGTCTTGGAGATGACAAATGCACAGGACCCGTACACTTCAACCCACGTGCAAAAAATGTATTTTATTGAATCTTTCATTTAATTTAGAATCTTTATTTACGCTTTTTACCATTTCAACTGTTCTCATACTGCAAAGCAGTACTGCCTCCTCTAGCATATCCTCAAACACATTTGGTAGTTGGAACTTAGTGCTGTGTGATAGATAGTGCTGTGTGCAGGGTAGAACTGTGATGGTGGCACTGGGGCTGGGTGACAGCTCTGGGGCTCAGTGCCACTCCTGCCCACAGCAGGTTGCTCAGGGCTACATTTATACTGGATTAAAGCTACCTTTAAGGATGGAGACTCCACAGCCTCCCTAGTCTGCCTGTTCCAGTGTTTGAGCACCTGCAAAAAAAGAAAAGATTGTTCTCTTTTACGATGGAATCCTAAAAATCTTTTAGGATTTTTTTTTTCTCTTTAAAAAGGAAAAGATTCCTTTCTGCAAAGAAAAAGAGATTTTTTTGTTTTGGTGGAATTTCCTGTATTCCAGTGTGTGCCTGTTGCCTTTATTCCTGTCCTGGACACCACTATAAGATCTATCAGAAGATACAGACCACGATGCCCTTGGACATACTTGCCAAAGAGCACGCTGCTGCCTTCTGGTCAGCTCAGTGTCCACCAGGCCACTCTGACTCAGGGCATGTCATGAAAAACTTCATAATTCTGTCATTTTCACTGGAATCAAAGAAATTCTTCTTAAAAAGAAAGTAAGGAAAGGAATAGTTGTGAAATTCTCAAGGCACATCACCAATCATACTGCACATCTAAGCAAACCTGAGTGGTTTAAAGAGATGCTGAAACTTCATCTTGGGCTCCAGATGAGGTAGTTGTGTTAGAGCACAACTGAAAATCTTTCACACAGAAGTTCCCTCAGCTTCAAACACAATGTCCATCCCACCTCTCACTGTGCTTTTCACGATTACTCTTTTATAAATGGAAGGAGAAAACAGGAGACATAGTTTAAAATTATTTCCATTCTCACTTAGTCAGACTGGTCTAGGATTTGAATTTGAGGAGGCAGGGCTTCATACTAAAATTGCTTAGCCTTCAGTCTACCACTAGGATGTGCACAGGGAGATATGGTAGCTTGGTTTCTTTGGAAACTGCCTCTGTGTGGCACAAGGGCACAGGAGAAAACAAGATCAAGACTGACAAGAGGGACTGGTGGGTGAGCCCTGCCTGAGTTCCACCTTGCTCCTGGCCTTTGGGAAAGGGGGGAATGGCAAGAGGGTGCTGCTAGTGGTCCAGCCATAGTGCCTGCCCCGGCTGGGCAGGGAGAGCACAGCCATAACCTGAGTGTCAGCCTGGCTGCAAGGGGGTCAGCCAGCTGCTGTCACAGCCAGTGGGTGGGTGGCAGCCAGTTTTGGAGCCTGTTGATGGAGATTTTTTCATCAAAAATCTTTAATTTTTTTCAGACACTGGATAATCCCCTCCATGCAAAACCACTTGCTTACAAAGCTGCTGTGTCCTGCACATGAGCAGCAAATCTGGACTAACAACTTGCAGATGCAGCAGTGAGGGAGCATGCTCTGCTAGGTATGAAAGCTTTAGTCAGAGGCTCTGCAATGCAAAGAAGTGAGAGGAAAAAGGTTTTTGGGATAAAACTCTTCTTCAGTCCATTAAACTACCTGCTCAGGATTAGAGGAGAGTGGCTCAGGGATTTTGAACTAAAACCAATAGAGAGTAAAGCTATGGGGCATTGAACACTGTTTGTAAGGATTTAATCTCAAAGCCATGATGGTGTAGCTAACCATAAAGGGGTTTGTGTCTAACAGAGGATATGAGCCAGAGGTTGTGCTGAGTGCATGATCTTCTGTAATTTATGCCAACCAGTAACAAGCCCAGGCTTGCAGAAAGGAAAGCATACATATGTTAAAACTGGGTCCTTGTAGCAGTGTCTTAATTCAGCTTCTGCTGTTGCTCCCAAGCAGTGGGACAGAGCAACTCAGAGTTGTTTGTGGGAGCAAGATGGGAAGGGGAAGGGGGTACCGCTGCAGTGCAGTAATAACAGATAGATAATCTTTGCACTCCACCACTTCTTACTGCTCACTGCACAACAGCTCTAAAGCACACAGTTGGTTGATGTGGCTTAATATCATCCCAGCAGCCACAAAATAACTGGGGCATTGGCAGGTGTCCTCTTATGTGTTTTTGCTTCAGTTTTTGCCCAGCCCTCTGACATTTGCAAATGCAAATCAAGCCTTTCTGCAAGACACACACTGGTTAAATCCAGGGTTCCAACAGAAGGTTGAGAGCTGGAGTCTCTTTTCTTTGAGTTGGATTCCTGGAGCTGGGTTCTCTGTTACACCACTAATAAAAATAGGGCTTCCTCCTACCATTTTTTTTTCTCCTGGCATGGAGACATCTGTGTGGTGTATCTTCTTTATCCAACATACTATATCTGTGGACCTTGTTGAATTTGCTGTCCTTGAGAATGCTGCTGTCTGCAAATGAAATAGTTTCCAAAGCGAAGTAAAGTAGATGTGAAACATTTTGGGAAACTGTTAAAATCCCATTTGTTCTCATGTGCTTTCCTGTCGTCCTCTCCCATGCAGTTAATCTTACATACTTTCCTAAGCTACTTCCCTTCCTGCCACACATGATATTTTCTTCCGTCCAGGGCATATGAGTGACTCCTCCAATATAAATGCTTTGTTCCTTACTTCCCTTCACAAGTGGCAGCAGTTGAGTAACACTAGTACTTGTTCTTGGGACTGGGCTCTTGTGCTACAAAACAGCCTTCCCCGGAGTGACTTGTAAAGGTTTCTACAAAGCAACCAGATCAGCATGCCTGTGTGGAAGCTGCAAAACAAACAAGGAATAATAACATATCTCCTACAGCTGCAAAATACCACATGTGGATGAGGATAAACCTTTCGTAAGGTTCTGAGTACAAAGTCTCAACAGAGAGTATCATAAAACTATGTGATGTCCCTGAATGCTGGGTTTTTCCTTTGGGCATATGAAAAAAACTGAAAAAATGTGTAAAATGGAAATCACACGTAGTGGAAAGCACCCCCATAATGCTGGGAGTTGGTAACATCTGAAAGTGAATAGCAAAACTGATACATAAAGATGTGCTCTGAGCCAATTTACAGCAAAGGGTAAAGATCATATACTGCCTCTGAGTCAAACCAGGGTAGGTACTACTCCCTAGTGACTGTATCTCCAAAGAGTCTCCTGTGTACTGATTATACCAGAAAATGTATGGAATACATTACAATTGCAAGTGTTCCTCTGACATGTTATTTCAGAAAACACCAGTGGGATACAATCCAGGGCTCAGTCTTGCAGTCGTAACCATACCAATTTCCATTGTTGTCGAAGACAAAGCAAATACGTTCATCTCTGCACAGCCACTTGTTAGAAGACATAAATATTCTGGCAGAATTAAGGTTTTCAGCAGAAGCATTTTCAAGCTCTTCTGAAACACTGTGCTTTCTGGTGCTGGTTTGCACTTAACAGCTGAGTCCAGAAGGTGACTCTCCAAAATGCTTGAATGGGGCATTTTCCATTTGCTTATTGTGTGTGCCTAAAAGGAAGTGGTTATCTTGAAACTGTTGTGCCACTGGATTTCTCAAGAGCTTCTAAATGTTGCTTAATTCTTCAAAGCAAAAAAAAAAAAAACAAAAAAACAAACCACGGAAAGGAAAGGAAAGGAAAGGAAAGGAAAGGAAAGGAAAGGAAAGGAAAGGAAAGGAAAGGAAAGGAAAGGAAAGGAAAGGAAAGGAAAGGAAAGGAAAGGAAAGGAAAGGAAAGGAAAGGAAAGGAAAGGAAAGGAAAGGAAGGGAAGGGAAGGGAAGGGAAGGGAGAAGGGAAGGGAAGGGAAGGGAAGGGAAGGGAAGGGAAGGGAAGGGAAGGGAAGGGAAGGGAAGGGAAGGGAAGGGAAGGGAAGGGAAGGGAAGGGAAGGGAAGGGAAGGGAAGGGAAGGGAAGGGAAGGGAAGGGAAGGGAAGGGAAGGGAAGGGAAGGGAAGGGAAGGGAAGGGAAGGGAAGGGAAGGGAAGGGAAGGGAAGGGAAGGGAAGGGAAGGGAAGGGAAGGGAAGGGAAGGGAAGGAAGGGAAGGGAAGGGAAGGGAAGGGAAGGGAAGGGAAGGGAAGGAAAGGACCAAACAACCTCTCCAACTGAAAACCCCAAAAAACCTCAGTCCTATATGTGATATGTTATTAAGCAGACCTCAGTCCTATATCTGATATTTCATTACTCAACTGATCTGATTAATTCCTTCCTACAGTTTTTCTGAACTATTCTCTCCTTGCTGTTGTTTTATTTGGAGAAAATGTGTTCTTGTGTTAAGCAAATACAACTACAGTGTTTGGGAGATTGAAACCAGGAGGCAAAAAGCTGATGTATGTGCAGAAACTTGGATTTGAAGTTCAGAGGAAATGAAGGCCATCTGCTGTGCCATCCACAGCACCTTACTGCTAAAAATGTCTATGAAAACAAGATACAGTGAATAAGAAGGCTGATGTTTTGACTGAAAGAAAGGCCAAAAATCCTGTGTTCAGCAAATCCAGGTGACAGTACCTGCATGTAAAACAAAGTCATCTTGACTTCTGCCAAGTCATCATTAGAGAACATTGATATAGGAAAAATCCACTTGTTAAGTTCCTCTTTATTTTAAGTTGCTGAACAAGATGTGCTGCTGATGTGGAAACCATCATAATTTCCAGCTCTGTTTGGCAACTCCTGGCTTTGACAGGGAGACTGGTGACTGGTTAGACTTACTGAGGAGTAAATACATGCCATCTGCTGCTAAGAAAAGGGCAGAGCAATTTTGAAGGAGCTGGCAACGCCTTCCTTTGGTCTCTGCCAGCTGAAGTGTTCAAATTCATGGACCTGGAAGATAGAGAGGATCTAGTATGATAATGCATGAAAGCATCAAGATGTGTTACATTTTCTTAAGAAAAACTTCTATCAAGGGAAAGGTTGCACCTTAGGGAGCCATCCAGGGTCAACATCTGGTGATCTATTGCTAGTCTTCCCAGATTTGGGTAGATTGTGTAAAACTTGGCCTAGACAACAAAGAGATGACTTCCGTATTTCAGCCTGGTTTTCACAGGCTGCAGGACAGTATCCCATGCAAGCAGGATTCCTGTCTCTGCTTCAGACAATGCCATGGTGAGTTTGTGGGCTGGGCCTTTGGCTTTTCACCATGGGGAGTTTGGAAAAAAAAGGGAAAAAAAAGGCAAGAGCTTCCAGAGTTCTGGATCAATGTATGGGATGCTGAAGTGACCTGAGTGCTGAGTTTGGTTCCCACCAAAACTGCTGATGAAGCTTTTCTTTCCAGCCCTCACCTGAGAGGTGGGAGAAGGGCACTGCACCAACAAGGAGAATTAGATGGGGTGATGCTCTGGTGTCAGGAGCCTTGGTGCCATGAGATCTTTATCCAAGGCCTAGTAAATGCGTGACTAGACTTCTGTGTGTGGAGAGGAAAGGGTGAATCAGCAGCTGCTCTACCAGAGTGTCTGCTTACCAGCCAGCAGCCTCTGGCTACTTCTTCCTGCTGGGAAGAAGCACATGCAGACTAATATATTCTTAAAAATGTGCATCCTCACCTCTAGATAGAGATCACCATATTGACAAAGTGATACAAGACCCTCACAGTTCACATATACAGATTTCCAGGGCACTGATGTTTGCCCTAGGCAGAGGCAGCATGGTGCTCTGTGTCCTGCCTAACAGGAGACACGTTCCTGTGGGACGTGCTTTGGGAAAGCTTGTTCACCTCTTTGGTCTCTCCTCTAGAGCCTCCTGCTGAGGGTAGAGACACCTTGCTAAGATTGATGACTGATTGACTGATTGATTGATGATTGATTAACTGATAAACTGTATATTCTTTTTTGCTCTGATAACTCAAAGAACTTCATAAGAGCAGTAGGAATTTCCATCCCATGAGAAGATTCTTCAGCAGTTTGAGGGAAGATCAGGGACTTCTGTGTGGCTTGCTGAGAGAACAGGGTGAAGCAGGCTGTGGTAGGGTCTAAAACAGATCCCTTATCCTAAATTGCTCTCACCTGGTGCCAGGAAAGCCCCAACAGAGGATCCAGTGAGGTGAGGAGGTTGATCTCACAGAGTGCACAGCACCGCACCTTGGGGGCAGAGCCACAACCAGACACCCAACATTTCAACTCTCTCATTTCACTGCTAGCCCATACCCTCTGTGGTAAAGTAACTCTAACCAAATGTAATAAGAACAAGCTTCCACATTCTGTAATCACTAGACACATTCCCTCTCAAAAGGGACATGTACATGAAAAAGGTGAAGGACAAGCCGGGGATAAGAAAAGAACCATGTAAAATCACTTTAGCATGTGGCTGCTGACACCAAAATCCTCAACATTTATTGCATGATGCTTCATGCCTTCAAGTGTTTTGCAGAGTTAGCAGAGTCCAGCCAGTCCCCTGATAAGAAGCGTGGCTTTGGGCTGACTGGAATGTGTGCAGTGCTCAGTGAAACTTCTTGAGGATTCACCTTAAAAGCAATAAACTGAACAATGAACCCTGAATGAACTTTCACTGAAGTGTTTACCTCAGTGCAATCAAGTGACTGGAACATTATTAATGATAATCATCATCTTTATTGTTGCAATATAATGAGAGCTAGCTAGATACTCTCAAAGCTTCTTGGAAGGACTTCCTTATAGTTTACACCCCATAGCTGAAATACAGATCCTGATACACTCATACCATACATCTGCTCTCCTGACTTTTTAACCATAGAGTGCTAGTTTATTACTGAGCTTAAGGATAAAAGAAGCAAGAAACGAAAGTTTAAAAAAAAGTTTCCTCTCCACTAAGTACATTCAGATGTCAGCCTCCAAGAGCCCTATACAATGTTTCATTCCCAGATTGTTTTACCTTCCCACTTATGAGGCAATGTTGTTATCAAATAGGTTTAATCACAGAAGGCTTGGATTTTAAAATGGGGAAATATTATTTGAAGATATTATCAATAAAATAAATTAAAATTAGCTGCAGTGTTTCAGCATGTCAAAACTTCCAAAAGGACAGGTTTGTTAAATAACAGTTTTGAGTCTACCATCAGTCCTTACTTTGATGAAAGTTCTCAAGAATGTCCAGAGTGAAGCTGGGAAGTCCAGTAGTGATTCATGCCACACATGGACACACACCTGCTCCAAAGAAATATTGCTATGGTCAGTTGTTGTCCAGAGGGAAATGTAGCTGACCACTGGACAGCATTTAGAGTTTGTGCCATCCCACAGAGTGAAAGTGAATAAACTTTTCAAGAGCTCCCAAGAAAACAATTTACATTTCCTTATCTAGTTTTGGCAAAGATCCTTGCTCACCATGTGCATGGGCTTCCCAGTGCTCACATTCCCACCCCAGGAGGTGTTCAAATATGGCATTTGCCTGTACCCACAACGGATACACACTACACAAGAGCACATGAGTATTTATGTCTTGTCAGGCAACTCTTCATTGGGAGTGATAATATTAACCTTCCTCTGATGGCTTATTTAACCATTAGAGGATTTCAGCTAAATCCAACCTCCTTCTGCCAGTTTCAGACACAGGCAGGATTTTAATGACTTTTGCATTTTTACAACACCTTGCAATTCCTTCTGATTCTGCAGGCAGTCTGGAACCACAGCATTTGACTTCTCCCGTGGAGAACTTGAACCTCTCAGCAGAAGTCTCATGGTCTCATGGAAGACTTAGGGTCATAACAGGAAGGGTGTATAGATGCTTAATTTTAAAACAAAGTTTGAAAAGCCTAGATATTGATTTGTGGGCTTCTTTGTAGTATACAGAGCATTCTTTTTTTGCTCTCAGCTCCCTGCTCACTTTCCTGAATGTCTTTTCTCATAGGATACAGGAATTGCTCAAGCCACTTTCTTTTCTACAGCCTACATTGCTTGGAGGAGTCTGACAGGACAAATCCCTCTTCCATGCTCCGCTTTGTGCAGCTGGAATAGCTTTAACAGAAAAGGACACACTCTGAAAGCTCTTTATTACAGAGCCACATTTAGAAATAAGCTGGTTGCTCAAAATATGACTACCAAAGTATAGAGATGGGGCTAGAGACTGCTAAACTGTCTTGTACCCAAAAATACCCCTTAGAGGGCTCTTAAGGGATGTGGTGCAACAGGTCTCCTTCTGGATGAAAGACTGGGAGGTGTTTAGAAGTACCTCTAGGAAAGCTGGATGCACACACACTATCAAGGCATGAAGGGTACCCTCATTCTTCCCTGTGTGAGCTGGACAGCAGTAAAAGAGTAGCAAATTGTCTAAAAAGATTGGAGAGTCACAAACGCAGTATCTGTGCCAGGAATTTTACTTTTTGATACCTGTTAGCACAAGTATCAGGCTGTGGGCTATGATTACTTCCTTCATTTCTCCCATGGTATACACAAACTGCTATCAGGATGCCACAGCATGTGACTAGATAGCTACAGGGAGAGAAAGTTAAATAGGTCTGAAGTGCAGCAAAACTTTAAGTTGAGCTGAAGGGATAACAGAGCTAGGTGAGCAACCCTGCTGTTAGCACCCTATTGCTGCCTAGATAAGGATTTATACGTAAACTCCTCATGGTCTCTCCTTTGACACCTTCCTGGTCCTGAAAGCCTCTTCTGCATGTTGTCAGAGACTATCTAAGCCTGCTGCTTCCCTCTCCAGCCTGAAATATTCACAGGTTTCTTGCCAGGGGCACACATCTTCGCAGGTTCCTCTACTTGAAGCAAAAAATTTATTGCTTCTCTTTAGAGTCATCACCAGCAAACTAGGCAAAGGAACTGACATATAAATTGTAGTAATTTGGGCTTGTAGTTGGCACCCGTGGATATGGCCCTGACAGCTAATAAATCCCAGCTGGACTGATGAGCCTCTGACTCTTCTGTGTTCTGTAGGCAGTCAGCATCAGAGTGGGATCTGTCTCTCAGGTGCTCCCTCGCTCACAGTGCTCACACTGCCTTGGATGACAGAGCAGGGAAATGCCAAGTTGCCAGAGGTGGGATATGTAATTCTCACCCTTTAGGCAAACTTGAGACCTGTGTGTCCTGTACAACACAAGGCAAATGCTGCTGGCCAGTGAGAGAGAGAGAGAGGAAGGAGCACAACCGCCTTCCCAAGAGCTGTCTTTCCCGACAGCTGAGATATGCCTGAGGAATTGCTATGACAGCAGTTGATGACCAGGAGTTCCTTGCTGATGAGCACTTTCGTCACCAGTACATGCTTGAGGCACGATATTTTCCCTTCATTGCTACTATCTTTGTGGGGTTTTTATCTTCTTTTCTTGTCAGAGCCAGGATTAAATGCTCAGGTGATGCAGTTTTGTGTTCGGGCTCAGGTGTTCATTAATTCTTATCTACTGTACAGTCTCACAAGCTGTGAGTTCTAGCTAACAAAGTAGAAAATGGCCCTGTCTCTAACTCTTTCCAAGGTCTTTTAAGCACAAACTGTCCAATTATGAGATGACACCTAAATTATTTTCACATTTAATCCAATAGCCAACCACCCATGGTCTGCAACGCAGATTTTTTCTACCCAATTACAATATACCACCCAAACCCATGAAGAAGAAGGTGAAAAAAAAGGACTTTCCATATGCCCTAAATCCTTCACCTTGCTTTATATACATGACTATATTCTAAAGCCTTAAACTCTATGTTTTCCACCGTGTGGTATTACACACTTCTATTCAGAATACACACCCATAATCCCAGTGCTATCAATCAATTTTGGAAGCCTCTTCCACGGTCTTAGGTCAAATGCAGTGTTCTCTTGAGGGTCAGTGCCTGTTAGCACAGAAAACCTAAAATTCTTGGCTTCCAGGATTCCAATATATCCTTAAATTTCTATCCCCTTTCTAGTCCTGCAGCTAGTCATTCCTCAGACATGCCCACCCTCCAGAATTTCCTTCCAGTTCTCCTCAGACACATTTTGTCACATCCATATATTTCATGCATCAAACATCTTCACCACAGACATCTTAAAACCATCCTTTATGGGGGTTCCTAGTGATGACTTTTCCTGGTCTTAAAAAAATTGAGAGCCAGACAGGGTTAAAAGATCAGGGGCTTTACCTCAGTATTTAATAAGGATCCTTACAGTGCCCTGTTTGGCCAAGGTGGGATGTGCTGCAATGCACACACATGATGGGTCACATATACAGTTTACAGACCCTACAAATCAGCATATCTCACAAGGATGCCCCAGTGGGAGGCCTGGATGAATGGTGTGATATTCCCCCCTCTGAGGAATTCCCCCCTGGATGGGCCAAATCTCCAGTTTACAGAACATGTTCTAGAGAGGACCTTGGTTTCCCAAGACAGTGTAAGGTTTTCTGGGGTACTATAAAGCCTTTAGGATGTTTGGTCTCCTGATCTAACAGAATACCAGCGCTATGCTAAATTATCAGGCTTAAGGAATTACAAGTGTGCATGCTGGCAGTACCAAGGATACATAAAAGTTATATAAAAGGTATATATATAAAATGTATACAAAAGAAAGGGCAAAAAATCATCTTGGCATCACTAGTGCAAGGACTTCTGTGCTGGGCCTAAAGGTGCGCCTCTACATCCACCTGTGTGCTGTCTATAGGCTGCTTGACTAATACCCTCCCTAGCAAGTCCTTTTTTTTCCCCCCTGTGATGTATACACTCAGCATCCTTTAGACCCAAACCATTGTTGGAGCCTGAGACTAAGCCTGGACCCAGCAATACCTATGTTCCATCAGCAGTTTGGAATATAAGGGGTCCACTCTGAATTTCATTATTCACTGGAAGGGTGTCCATAACCCTTTTGTGTCTCTGGTGTAAATAATTCTGAATTTATTCTAATTCAATGTGTATTTCTGTGTTTCATCCATGTAGTAATAGAACGGATCTTGCTATCAGACTTTGGGAAGCTGCATTCTAAAAAATTTTTATTAAAACCACTTTTATCTAATACCTCTGACAGTGATTCTCTATGTGACTTAACCTACTCCTTTGTACACTCTGAGCAAGGCATTTACTCACTCAAAGGCTGCTTCTACCTCTTCTCAATTTTGCAAGTTGTGCTCAACTGAGCTGCTTCTGAGCCTTAAGCCCACTAAAAAGCCTGACTTATTCCCTGACACACACTTTCTTCTGTTTGATAATATTACTCTGCTTCAAGTTTGATAATGTATGCCTTTTATTACTAAGGCTGTAGGACTTGAGTTCATTCTTTTATCATCCTACTGTGAGCTTTCCATGCCAGGTGTGGGTGGGCCTCCTATACATCACAAGTGATCTGACTTTAGCAAATAGAGTGTTTCCATGTGAATGGGCATGTGCCACAAGAATACATGAAGGCACTGCTAACTCTGCATCTGTTCCTTGTATTCTTGCCCAGTGAATTTGTCCTTACCCTTTACAGCTGCCTTTTTGAACCAAGAGGCCACACTTTTTAGGACTGGCCTGTATGAGCACTGCAGGCACATTCCCAGCCTGATGGCACACACATGGCTGCTTAAAACTCAGATTTTATGCAGGAGCACAGTAATTACATGTAAAGCCAGCTTACAGCCCTCATCCCCTTCTCTACAGAGGAGTTTTTTTCATGGTGATTAATACCACAATCAGCTTTGCTTGCTGCTGTAATAAAGCTAAAATTTGGGAACAGACAGGCTGCTTCCCTCTGTTGATAACAGAGCTGAAAACACAGCCGTCTGAATCCTATGATGATCTTTGGCCAGTTTTAAAATATTTTCTGCTATTGCCATCCAATATAACTCTTCTGAATAATGATGCTGTGATGCTTGAGGGAACACAGACTGGAAAGACAATATATAACTATATAACTGCAAATGAAGTTTAATGTGCACAAACAGTGAAAAATTTGGTGACTTTTTTTTCAAACTTAAGTAGTTTGTTTTGGTGATGATCCACCCTGAGAAACATTCCCTGCTTTCTCTGCATCTGCTCACCATTTGTGCATTCATAAAACAACAAACCACTAATTCCCAGCAACCGTGGAGAGGCAAAATAATGCTTTCCTCACTTACATAGTTTTTGAAAACACCACTCAAATCTGATTTTTTTTTTTTTCCTTTTCTTTTTCCCTCTGCCCTAGCTGCTCTCCTCCGCTGGCCGCAGGGCGGTACTGCCAGCATCCCTGCTCCTGAACCCCGGCTCACTCCTTCCCGAGCCAACCATCAGCGCATCCCTGTTTCTCCCAATGCCCACTAGATGACGCCTCCGATTTTAACAGGAGCTCGTTAACCGTAGGAGCGGAAGATTTCACAGCTTCACTCTTAACATTTCATATTCTACATCTCTGTGTGTGTGTGTGTGTGAGTGATGCAAAGAAGCAAGACACGAAAACATCTTCGCTGGTGCGTGTTTTCAAGGAATCTGAGGGGGCAGAGGTAATATTTTGTACTTTCGCACCCTGTGGCTTCCTGGCTTGTGGAATACCAGGGATAAAGAGACCCTGATAAATAACCTGCTGCAAATACAGTACTGTTGACACGTGCAACCTGAAACCAAACACAAAAAGAACATCAAGAAACCAGCAACAGCATCGGCAAACAGGTACATTGCAGGCACTCTGTCTTGTAGTGCATACCTTGTGTACATATGCAGGAAAAAAGGAACGGGACAATGGAGGTCTCAGTTGCCAAAGTCCTTTACCTGCTGATACGGCACAGAAATGCCTGCAGCAGAGCTAAGTCAGCGCCCTAGTTAAAGAATAGCAAGGGACACTCCTTTTCACCCACCTGCCTTTTAGAATAAATATAGCTGAGTCTATAAAATCAAGACAGGATTTTATTTTAAAGTTACACAGTGCAGTTAAGACTAATGTTAAATACGGACCATAAAAATAGACTGACTAGTCAATTGTTACAAGTTACAACAAGTTCATTTATTTAAATTATCTTGATTGGTTTATAACAGGCAATTTCAACTTCTTCCTCTAGGAGCAGGTGCTCCTGCTTCACTTTGTTATTTCTTTCCTGCGAGTGACATTGTGAATGTGGGTGGGGAAAATTAAAATTTTATACAGCAACATGTTCCTTTGCTTGGATAAGGCAATACAGCCCTCAGTTTGCCAAAGGCTGAGGGTGAAATCCTGTCACTTGAAACTTGAAGTGTGTGAGAAACACAGCACAAATGGAGCGTGGCTGTTTTCTCTGACAGACCTGGGCCAGCCCCTGTAGTGCTTCAAAAAAGAACAGACAAAGAGGAAAGATGGGTTCTAATCAGGAGGAAGTAGGTGATCATGATGCTAGATATAAGAAGCAGTCACATATACCATCATGTCAAAGACATTTTCTGGAAGCTGTTTCTTTTCAGTATAGTAGGAGAAACCAAAACTGTTTACAGGTCAACCTTCCACGGCTTTTCTTCTTTAAACCCTGGGACTCTTCAAACTGCCGAGTGATTCTTGCCCTGATTTCATTGTCAGTCCTCTCGAGAACTTCAGAAATGTCAGTTAGCACAACTGTTGGCCAGTAGTTGAAGGAGCAACTGGGTTGTTTTTCATATGTGTGAATCATACTAAGTGCTTAGAGAGTTTTAGATTAACCCAGTTTCACCCTCTGTGCTACCAGTTATTGCTACTAATCAGCAATTCTGTTGCTGTTTACAGCCTCTTCTGCAATGCACAGAACTGTTACTTAATCTGAAAAGAACAAAAAGCAGGGAAATTGCCCTTTACATCACTCCAAATGGCAAGAATGTTCAGGAATTCCTTATGCGTTAGGAAGAATTAAGAATGGGCATATGTCCAGCATTTTTTCCCATCCACGAATGCATCCAAGCAGCTCAGGTCACTGCATCATTTCATACCTTCTGAGTACTGTAAAACATCACAACACCCTCACATTCCCAGTGTGGGCAGGCTCTGACTTGTGACTCCTCAGATCTGTTTGAAAATCTTCACTTCCAAACAGTGCTATGTACCTTTCTCTGCGAAAAGGCCTCAGTGATTCCAGGGATCCATAAAGGGGAGGAGATGTCTAGACTATGCTTTTCTTTCCCCTTGGGTAGAAAATGGATGGAAATGAATGCCATGTATTAACATCCACTCCTTTTGCTCCCTGTCCTGGAACATGACATGGGCAAAGTAACATTCCAGTCTGCAGTTGTTAAAACATGCTGTCTAGGACATTGCTTGACACAGCTTGCCTTCTTTGGTTAAACAAGACCTACAAGCAAGCCTGCTAGACATGATTTTCCCGATAATTAATTTTTTTTCTTTTACATTCTTCTGCAATAGCATTTGAAGTATTTTTGCCTCTGGCTAAAGAGACAGGGTGAATTTCGTGATCTCCAGGTGGTGTCTAAAATACAGCTGGATAGTAATAAACCTGTTTAAAATGTTTGAATTCAGTCATGCAACACAGGAAGCAAGTTGCACAAACTTTCTTTAGCTTCCAGTTTGGGGCCTGAGCACTCTGAGGCCATGTGTAGCCCATGGGTGATATGGAGAAGCACTCCTTTTGCTTGCCGGGCATGAGAGATTTGGGTGATGGGTTGGGCTTGAGGTGGAGCAGGAGCTGAATAGCAGGTCTGCTTTGGGCCAGTGATTTGTCTTCTCATTACCAAACACGAGCAAGCCTGAGCACAAAAAACCTGGTGAGGTTGCAGCACAGAGACCAAAGACAGTGCATAAACTCTCTGGCAGAAAACTCTTCATGAGGCTGTGGTGTGACTCCAGAGTTGTTTTGCTGCAGAGCTTTGTTGAACCAGCTTTGTTGAACCAAAGTGGGTTTTTTTTGCTTTGTTGAAACAGACTTCTCTGAAAAAAGAATCAGATCCAAGATGAAAGGACAGTGAGTTCTCATCATCATTTTTGTGGCAAGTTGTCATGGAAAGGATTTTTGCTGTGGAGAGGCATGAAAATGACTTTTTCCTTGTCTTTCTCCTTTCTGGGGAAGACATACTTTAACTGACATGCATGGTGATTTAAATCTCCACAAGTAACATGCTGTTCTTCTTCAGCAGGCCTGCTCACAGCATATAAGGCTGGAAAAGTCTCAAATGTGCAACACTAATCAGTAAATTTGAGAGCCCATCCTTGAAGTACTGATTAGGAGAACTTGTACTTGGATGTTCCTCAGACCATCCTCCAGATCATACCCAAAAAACCTCTCCCAGAAGCCTGATGCTCTTTTTCCAATTTCACTTCATTCATGTCCATTCTCTCATTGAACCTAGAAAGAAAAATAGGAGGAATGCTCTTGATTCGTGTTGAATATGTTTTTATATGCTTAAGCTCTTTGAAATCAAGAAGAGCATTTGTATGCATAAGTGTTGCTCAGCACAGATATGGAACACAGAACAAGGGAAAGGAGTTGCATGTCAGTTGCCTTCTGCAATGCCCCTCAATCAAAAGGCATTTAAAGAGGCTCTAAAAACATTAGTTTGGTAGAAATGTCAAACGTATCCCCTGCAATACAAATGTTATTTGTAAGAGGAGTGTGAAAGCTACCCTAATGCAACTTGGATGGGGCAGAACCCTCCCAAAACTGTTGCAAAGAACTTCTCTGTCCCCTTTTTTTGCTCATTATCAGGCCACAAGACTCTACCTGTGCTTCACAAAGAGCAACTTCTGTAGTGTTTACACAGGTGGGCTAGGCAAGGGGGTGTGAAGGCTTTTGGCAGCTGTGCAAAAGGCTGGTGTGAAACTATGAGAACATGTACATTTCTAGGGTTGAGTTATTTAAAACACACATTTTTGAAAGAGCAGCGAATTGAATTCCACGCTTGCAAAAGATAAATATAATGCTAACACAACAGATCAGAGGCTGCAGTCTGGTATTCATTGCCTGAATACAACTCAGAGTGGCTCTTTAAACCTTCCCACAGCATCAGCAGCCACTGAACCTCCACCATGGTCTGGAAGGATTGCTTGTGGAGGGCAAGAGCTTAGCTCATTTCCTCTTCCCTTGCAGGCCTTGGTCTTTCTGTTGAGGCTGCTGCTTATGTGATAGCCTGAACAGCTGGTGTGTGACAGGAATATTCTTGAGGAATTCAAACTGGGGGCTTAGATATGGAGGGCCTTCCTCCCCTGCAGGAATTTATTAGAGTTGCAGTGGTAGGAACTGAATTTTGGGGGTTCTCTCTGAAGAGAGAAAGGAGGACCACAATGTGGAGGCAGGGAGGGGAGTATGGCCCCTTATGGGCACCTTGAATCTCCCAGGGGTCAAGGTGAGAAGCAGCAAAGGCCCTGTTATGGTGGCCCAGTGGAGCAGAAGTGGAGGCAAGCTGTATGCAAAGCTGGGCAAAAGGCTGTGCTTGGTGAGCCTTCCCATCCTCCAGGATCAGGGGTGGGCACAGAAAGAGTTAATAATCACCTCCACTCCCACTCAGGGCATTTTTGAGTTTATTGTGTATTCCCCCATTCATGCACAAAGCAAAATACACAGGGAAGGAGGCAGACAGAGAAAAAATTGACCAGGGAGAAGGTGGCTGAAATGGAGATAAGCTTCTCAGAACGCAAAGCTAAATTCATGGACTGTGTTCCTAGAGCTGCAGGGTGTCATTTCATGCTGGTTCTACATCCTTGGCACAGATGGACACACAGTGAGCAGTAGCTGTCCTGGCGAGGCCCAGGGCTGATGATCTCTGTTCTTTGCACAGTAAGAGTTTCTCTCAGGTAACTCAGGCTGCTTTTCATGAATTGGGCATCTAATGGAGCACATATTACAGTAATGTGTGGACTACATACAGACTGGGTGCAGCTCCACCAAAGCTTGCAAGGGCTCTGGAGTGAGATGATTTTCTTGTCTGCCTTGGCTTTGGGTCCCTGTAGATTCCAGTGCCTCAGGATTAGTCCCAGGCATTTGAGGGCAGAGCATCCCTGCTCCCTGTTCAGTGGTGAGTCACGATGCCATTTGTCACCCTCAGCTGCCCTGCCATGAGTTGGACATGTTCTTTCTCCACAAGATGTGATCATCACTGAGCTTCCCTGGCTGAAGCAAACATGCTGAGAGAGGAAGCCTACCTAAACCAGCCAAAGCCACAAGATTGATCCATCTCAGGGTCCCTGTGTAGGGCTGAGGATTTCCTAGCCCTCAGTTGTGGGCTCCAGCCACAAAGATTCATTCCTCACATGGTTAGTAATTGAATATAATTAACAAAAATAAAAAAAAGAATGAATTTTTTTATGATGTATGATATATTCATTAAAGAATATCATTAACATCACTGCAAGATGAAAGTGTGGAATGGCAGCAACTGGAGTTCATCACACCTTCCTCCACATTTGTGCCTTACCTTTGTTTCTTGTTTTCTGTACATATTTATGCTCAGATTCACAAAAACTCCCAAATGTCCTCATCCTGCATTTCCCCAAGCCGTTGTAGTGTAACACACACATCTGGGGGAGGACTCTGAAGCGTTGTTTAGCTCACAACTGGCATGAAAAATTTACTTTCCATGCAGAGCTTCCTGAGACAACAACCCAGTTTTAGGCCAGTCCCTCCCAGCATTGTTTGGCCTGTGAGACGGGTGGGCAGGGGAGTGGGACTCTCCTGTGGGATCCTGGTGCCTGCATCCCTGGCAGCAGGGAAGCTCACAGCTGGGGACCAGGGCTGGGGTTGTCCCCTCTGCTGTGTTTGCCACAGGCACTCATTAACCATGTTTGAGCTGCTTGCTGTCAGGGCCTTTATTGTGCCAGTTCTGCTACCTTTACAGGCCATGCTACTTAAGCTAACAAAAAGTTTGTAAGGGAATAGGATATGAAACACATAAATAAAAGTATCAGGTATCCCTAAAACATGTGTGGATTAAGCTGGTGAAAAGGTGAAATTTCTCTTCCCCGTGAGTTAATGTCTGTTTTTCTTGGAAACTGTACTTTGAGGGCTGCCCCCCCGCTTTTGCTAAAGTGATAAAAGATACGTTTTCTTATCTGAATGCAATGACATTTTAAAAGGCTCCCTTTGTTGTTTCTAAACCTCCTTGTCAACAGTTATACCTCTTATACAATTTTCCTCATATTTACTTAATATAACTCTACATTGTGTTGATATAAAACTAGACAGCATACTTTTAACTTCTCAGTACTTTTGTTGGATGAAAATCTTTACAATGCCAGACTAATCTTTCAGGACTGACAGCAAATTGGCATGGCATGACAATTTAAATCCACACTGGAATATGTTTATCCATCACCTGGCATTACGATACTTTTCTTTTTTTACTTCTGGCTTCTAGACGCTGTAACTTTTGTTCCAAGCTGAGTGTTTTTAAAGGTCAGGTGTCTCACTTCTAACTCTTCTTTACAAAAGAGTTTTGAAACTGTTTATTCATAGATATCAGGAAGGTATTTCTCAAATTAAATGCGAAAAACCCTTTGGACATAACTTCTATTTTTCTAGCCTTAGTTAGGTAATTTCTCTGTTAATAATTTACTTGTGAATTTCAAGAGAGAAAGTTTATTCTATGACCTTAAGGATGAAAATTTAAATTTTTACTTTCTAGTAAATATCAAAAGGAACTACTTTTTTCAGAAAAGGAATCATTAGTATAAAGTGTATTCTGGATGAAAGGGAGGGAGACATCCTGATGTGGGAAGAGAAGCAAAATTAAAATTAAAATTCCTCCAAAACCATTTTTTCCCTCCACAACCATCAGCAGAAACAGTCTGCAGTTCTGCAAAACTCTGCCTTTGAGAATTGTCACCCTGATCGTGAGACACTTCCTGCGTTTATTTGAATACAACAAGTACATTACCTGCCTTGTTTCATTTAAAACTTGTTTAGAAAATACTGCGCTCTCTGCCCTTCTGAGGTCATTTGAATACACGGTTTGCTAGTTGGATCTACCCATCAGTTTAAAGCTCCTTCTTAGAATGGTTAAAATGACCTGGCATCCCTTGTCATGAGCAGCAGAGTGAATAAGCTACACTCAGAAAAGGACTGCAGGTTTAGTCTGTGACCAAACAGAGCAGAAGGAGCAACCCTGAGTTGTAATGATTGTTACATGGAAGATGCAGAAGGAAAAATCTGTGTTATATGCAAGATGCAGAAGGAAAAACCTGTGGATGCCAGACTTCACTGAAGAGTTTAACTCACTTTTGTTGTCTCCTTCTCCTGAGCTCCCGCTCAGCCCCTGGAAAAAGAGCAGACACACTGAGACCCTGTTTATTTAGCTTGTGACAAAGGAAAGCCAGGAAATGGCTTTTTTCTCTTCCTTCCCTATGAAGACTCAAGGTGCTTGGGTAGTAGTTTTGAAGAAGCAACCCAGCTAAAAATCATCACCAAGCAAAGATTTCCTCAGAAACTACAATTTCATGATGAAACAGAGAAGAATATGGGCTGAAAATTCTTATAATGGAAAATGTTATGTAGCTATCAACAAGGGTGAATAATGAAAGAAAAATTAAAAGGAGAATAGAATTCTTCCCCTAAAATAGTATAAAGGCAGAAAGGGGGAAAGCACAGCTATTCAGGGATGGTTATTAGGTAAATTCCCATGTTATGAGCTGCCTAAAGATGAAGTCAGAGTGTTATTAGGATTTGTTTTGACAATAGACTCCATGAACTTTACTCACCAATATAATAATGGAAAACAATTTGTGTGTGTGTCACTTTTGCTTGCACATTTTTCAGGGATAAGTTCCTGCTGGATTAGTCTGCACTATGATTTCTGCTATCACTGTTGACTGAAAACAAACCAAAGCAAAGCTAAAATCCTGCTCTTTACAACCAGCCTGGAAAAACACTATCAAAAGCAGCTAGACCTGTGTTTGAGTGTTCAGTTAAAGCCTACATGTGAACTGAACTACAGATAGAAAAACGCATCTGCATCTATCCCATACTTCTGAGTGGTAGTCCTCGATCTTGAGCTTTTTTAACTGAGAAATGAACTTGGTACAGTTCAATGTCTTTAATGCATCAACAAGCAACATCCTTGCTTCTGGCTTAAGATATTTCTAAGTACTAGTCTTGGAAGTAGCCCAGGGAACTCAATTATACAAGTTTACATGTGCTGTGATTGATTGATGATGATATTTCACAGGGAATATCATTATTTTATGATATTTCAGAGGGAAATGAATTCTAGTCATGTGAACAGAAAAAGAAGCAAATGTTGCTGTTTTCTCATTGTCAGTGCTCCTGACAAAGAGCAGGAATGGGTGTGTAGAGTCGGAGGAGGAAAACACCCAGAGAGGAAGGGGAAAGAGAACAGAGGTGACATTGTGATTTCAGGTCTTATTTAAAAAGTCCTCTGGAAATAAACCATTCCAAAGCAGTGAAGTGCAAGCACCACAGCTTGAGAGTGGACGGACCTCTCAGGTCACAGAGCCCACATCCCTGAAAAGTCACAGCCACGATTTAGGATGTATCAGATGTGCAGCCAGAGGTTAATTAGCAGCAAATAGCTCTCTGCAGCCATACCGAGAAACCACTGCAGCCAATGTCTGTAGAACTCAACAGTATTCACTGTTGCAAGAGCGACCTGAACAACCTCAGCCTTCCTGGCTTGTCAGCTTTGAAGGGTGTTTAACAGGTCATTCATTGCAGCAGTGGATTAGTGGAGGATGAAAAATGTATCATTTTAGATCTTCTCTCCCAGCAGCGAGCAGCTGATGCCATGGCATGTCAAACATGTTTATTCAAGCAAACTCTGCTCCTTTTACTTCTGCTGAATAAGTGCAAGTTCACCTCCACGGCATATAAATGTTGCTGGCACACTGTCTGCTGTGAAAGAAATGTGCATTGTTGTCTGGGATTGAGCAGCTGCTTAACACGGTGGTGAAAACAGAGAGCTGTGGAAAAGTTCTTAGAGGTAATGGATTTTCAGTTGCCATTCTTGAGTTCTTCTTTCTGGCTGCTCATGTTACACAGGGAGTGACATTTACATTAGTGATCAGCAAAGTGACCACCCATCTAAAACCTCATTCAGCTGCTGGAATGGTGCACCCAGGTATGCCGTGATAGCTCAGGGGAAGCCTTGAACTTGCTGTGAAGTTTTCAATCACTCGTTACAAAGGGGTTTTGAAGGTGGGAGCTTCTGTGACTTCTCTGCATGCTGCACAAAGCAGGCTGTGGGTAACTCAGGTACAGAGGGGAAACAAACTCACTCCACCACTTGGACTAAGTAAAGCACAGGCTGTTCCAGGTCTGGCAAAGACAGGTTTTTGTTGTTGTTGTTGTTGTTGTTGTGGTGTGTTTTTTTTTCTTTTTTCTTTTTTTTTTTTTTTTCTTCCCCCTGTTCTCCTCTTACTTTTGCCTGGTTTGAGCAACGGTTGTGGTTTCGGAGTGGTATAATGACGATTTTGATCCAAGGCTTTTGATTCCTACCTTCCTCAACATTTGCTCCAAAGTAAATCTCAGAAAGAAAATGTGTTTTCTACAAGCAGTTTTAATGTGTTACAGACTACTTAAAAACTGTTAATCACAAAATCTCAAATAATTTGCACATGACTTTTTACAACCACCTCCATTAATTCACCCACTTCCAGGTCAGTCTGCAATTCTCTTTATTAACTGCAAAAGATTGCAGTTAACTCCTTCTGTGGTGCCCATCATGTGTAGGCCACTGGAAATATACAATTTATTGTTCCTTTCTGGTGCCTGTTGTCTATGTCAAGTCCTTGGGGATCTCCTGGAAATTATACCTCAGATATAAAGTATAAAGCATTTGTATAAAGTACCTGGATGACCAGTATATTTGTGTATTGCTAATGGAAAATGCAATAATTATTTTTGTAGTTTGGAAAATCTCCCTTGAGATATGTATTTTAACAATAGTTTTAATTGCATTTCATAGAAAGGAGCAACTATAGTGGCAGGAAACTTGGAGATAGCTCCTGTGTTGGCATTGTCACTTGAATCTTTTCTGCCTCAATGGTGCTGATGAAACATTGAGATGGTGGTGATGAGAAGGAGAACTATGCTCTTTGAAGTCTGTTTTCACTGGGATTGTATTGCTTGCCCTTTCATTTTAAAATAGGGAGAAAAATCCCCACCGAGACTATGGTTTTTTTTTCTGCTTATACTTGCTAAGAAGAAAAGTCCTTGGTATAGAGGGAGCTTTCTGTGCGTGTGAAAATTTGGATTCTCATGTCCCCATAAGAACAAAAAACACCCAGGAACTGCAGAACTGTACCCACTATCAAATGAATTACATTTGTGGTAAAATCACAACCTTCAGTGGCCTGATAGGGAAGACCTTGATAACAGTGTACCAATATTTTCAGGAATCACTGCATTATATGAGCTGCAATAATACGTGCCTTGGAGCTTTTGCCAGGTATCTTGATTCCACCCAGGACAAGGCCAATTTTTGCAGCAGCCAGGAAGAGCATGGTTAGGACCCAGAGAGTTTTCTATACCACATCACATCATTGCCAGGGGCACCGGGAAGGGAGTCTCCTCCAAGGAGAAGGGTTTCCTTCTGGTCAAGTAAACATGATGGAAGGAGACGTAGGGTAACGGTGGTTCTGAGCTGGAAGGAGCAGTTGGATAACGCTGGTTCCAATCCAGAGGGAGAGGTTGAATGATGCCCTTTCCAAGCTGTATGGAACAGTTGAGGTGGTGTGGCTGTGGCCAGGTCAAGCTCTGCAGTGAGCATTTTTGCCAGTGAATCACCCTCTCTTTTGTACACTTTGTTATGAATATTGTTTCTGTCAGAGTTTGTTTTCTCATCCCACTGGTGCTTCCAGTAAATTGTTCTTATCTAAACCCATGGCCTTTACCTATTGTACCTCCAGTTCCCCTCTATCCCACCGCAGGAAGAGGGGGAGTGAGAGAGCAACAGCATGCTTTGGAGAGTCTCAGGGCAAGCACTAAAACTGGGGAGTACCCTTGCTAAGCCGTGACACAAAGCCTTGCCTGAGCTGTGCTTGTGGTGCTGAAAGCCTCCTGACAGAAGGTGTGCGGGATGGCTGGGGCCCTGGACTGACCCCAGAGCAAAGAAGAGGGAAAGGAAGGAAGGACAAGGAGCTGTGTTACTTTGACAGCAGAAGCTCTGACAACCTGCCAGGCATGCTCCAGGCAGTTCATCCTTTCACCTCCAGAACATGGACAAAAACTGGGCAGCATCCTGTAGCGAGAAGCTGCACTTCTTATCAGCCAGTTTCCTGATCAGAAAGGAAAGCAAATGGCCCCTTGAAGGAAGTGAATTGCTTTCCTGACTAGGCATCCCTTCAGACTCCCAGACCTTCCAAATAACATCTCTGGAAGCAAACCAGGTGGCAACACAGACTACACCAATGAAAGTCAAATCCCGTTCCTAAGCAGAGATTTTGGCCCCCTGAAGGGAGAAGTGCCAGAATCTCCATGGAGTCCACAGTGACAACCTCACAGTGCCTACTAGCTCTGGTGGCACACAGGTGTAATAATAAGGGGCATCAGTATTAACTACTGAGGCAAAATTCTGTTTAAGTAGGTTGCCTCTTTAAAGAATTATTATCTTAATTTTGGTTGATTTCTAATTCCTCCATAGCTTGAAATGACCCAGGTTTCTTTTTTCTTTTTTTTTCTTTCCTTTTTTTTTTTTTTTTTTTTTAGATAGATGCCCTTTTGTTCTGCTCAAACACTTCATTTTGCAAGAAAAAGAAGGCCTGATCAAACTTGCCTGGGTAGATGTCTGACTCACTTCTGTTGGGCTCTTTCCACTTTGGCCAAAGGCACACTGTAGACATGAAAAGAGCTGGTGAGGTGTTTAATATGAGCGACAGTTCCCTCGCAGGGAAACAAGGTGGTGAGAAGGAATCTGTGAGTTTAAGGAAGACTGGAGTGGTAGAACTGACACACTGAAAGTGATACTTTTGTGCTGAATTTCTTTCAAAATTAATGAGTTGGGTAACTCTTTTTGTTGTAACTGTTTAAATATTTGAATCCTTCAAGGCGTTTCGGTGTTCAGACATGGAGCAGGAACAATAGAGAAGAGGAAATAACATTAGCAAATGTTTTTCTCAGTCTTTGATGTTGTGACAGAAAAGCTCATAAATGATCTATGGTCCATTGAACCTTTTCCAATACTACTTGTAACTTTTAATGACTATGAAGTGTACTCTGTGGCCTTCAAAATGAAAATTGCTGAGTAGAAAATTCTTTGATTTGGAAGGGAAAGAAAGTCGTAATTCCACAGGGAGGCTCAATAAACTGAAGAGAGACAATAGAGAGGGAAGATTGTACAACTGTTTGTACTGCTGAATGTGCATTATTTTTCTCAGATGTATTGATTATATTTCCAGTCTGGAATAGCTTACCTTTTAGAACATTAGTATAACAAATGTACAAATTCATATCTTCATTGAAGATCTCTTTCCACATAAAGTGCCTAAAAAAAGAAAAAAAAAACAGAAAAAAAAGAAAGAGCATTTAGAATTTTATTGTTCCATAATAATACTTGACAGTTATAGTTTAGAAGTGGCATTCAGATAAATAAGCCATATATTACATGAGTCTCCATGGAAGAGAAAATGGTTAAGTCCGTGCTGAGAAGGACTTTTGTGATGACAAGTGATTAAGTCATTCCATCTAAAAGATTTCTCGGCCTTGGCTCTGGACATGATATCATAAAAAATCAGTCCATATTTTGAGAGCTTTTTTCCCCTCTGCTCTTGCACTGAAGTAGAGCCTTGTCAACACAGGAGTTTGCATTGTTAGTGTGACTGTTTGGTTTCCTGAAATGGAACAGAAGAGAGTGGTGTCAATGGGAGAGCAAGAGATGAGTGGTGAAGGCCATGCACGGATTTTATGGGATTTGCTGGAAACAAATGCAGGCAAGAAAGAGACAGCTTGCTTACTCCACGTGGCAGAACCATGTGTTTTTGTTCCTGCCCAGTCACCTGGTGATCTGGTGATCTACCTTTATTAATCCTTTGAGGTAGAATTGTACTTGGTATGTCACTGAGAGTGTATGGATGCAGGTTCTACTTGGTAGTGAGTTTTCTGCCCTTATTTGTTTGCTTTTCAGAACAAGAAAAAAGAACATCTACTGCTCTCAAAAGACCCTTTCCTCTATCTAGTGTATGTGCTAGTGAAAAACTGGGCTAATGCTCATAATATCTTTTCTGTAGTGTCCATCTCAAGGCTGAGAATTTATTTTTTGCTTGCATAAATTCCCAGCACTCTTTTACAGGAAAATCTTTTTACCCCTCTGACCTTAGAACTTGGCCTTTAAAACAGCTCCTCAGCCATTTTAGGGCTGTTCTATTTTTCTGCTATGTCTGTTCTTAATTTTCAATATTTCACTTGTGAGTGTCCATTCAAGACACAAGGGGGACTCCAAGAAGTTACCACCCATCAGCTGAGAAACTGCAGTGTCCATGGACATGTTCCTAGTTTTCCCCCACTGCAATCTAATTGGACACAATTAGACTACACTTTTAATGACTATGAAGTGTACTCCAGCGGTTTCAAAATGAAACTGCTTCCTGCTTGGGATGTGATGCTCCACCACAGGCACTATCTCCCCAATATCCTCCAGCTCCTTTGATTTCATCTGGTAATAGATGTCAGGGTGATCCAGAAAGCAAGCACTTTCAGTTCTCATTGATTTCTCACCATTTCCATTTGGGAAATGTAACGCAGTTACAGTTTAGAGCCTTGATTGCTAAGGCGCTCTTGTGAAGCAGGCAGGCACAACCCTGTGTTACATGTACCAGCCAGGTAAGTAAATGACACCTGTTGTAGTGGCAAACACTGTGAAAAAACCCTTCTACGATGAGGTCTTCAACAGCTAAATTCTTTGGCTTTATCCATGCCAAATTTGTTTCTTTCTACATGGATTTTTTTCTTCCCAGGGATACCCTACTCATCAAATTTTATTGGCACACCTGTAGGTGTGGAGAAAACTGTACATGTAAATGTTCACTGAGGCTGAATTTTCAATGAGTGTAAGTACTTATGTGAGTTGTAGGTGCTGGATCATTCAATTCCTAAGTGTCACATCCTCAGGAGTGTTTGCCTGGTGCCTTGTATGTTTCAAGGGAAGGCAATGTTTATGAAAGGAACTCAGAGACAGTCTCTAAACTCCTCATACCTTGACTAGTGCGTGTCAATATGACCCTGAAGAGCAAAAAGATTGTCAGGCTACTATATCTGCAAGTCATTTTACATCTCAAATGGTTTCTGCTCTAGTCAAGTCAAAAGGGTAAGAAAAGGCATGAGAGAACTCCTTGAACTTGTGGTAACTCCTGCAAATATCCAGCTGTGCCACTGAGAGTGTTTATTTTGTGGTATGTGCTTTTCTCCCTGGAAGCTTGACAAGTGGCAAAATGGGATCTCTGCTTTCTAGTGTAAGTATTTTTGGGGTGCTAAAATGAAACCCTGTCACTCACTTCTCTTCCAGAACATTATTATAATAAATAGTTTTTCCAGGACAGAATTTTGATGGTAAGCTACTTTGTCCATCATCTGAAAAAAATAAATACATATATACAGGTTTAAAAGCCCTTGATTTTGCTTAAAAAAAATGTGTAAGAATGACAGCCCTTCAAAAACATTAAGGTAAAACCTAATGCAACTGTGTGTTGTTTTATTGGAAAAATTTTTTGCTCATTTTTGACTTTGAAACCACAGCCCAGTCCTCTTCCACGACCCACTTTTTTTGTGATGTAAAGATGCCATACTGCTTCATGCATGGAAGTCCCTGATACTGTAGCTAACACCTAGGGTATTGGCTTGGACTTGCTCTGCCATAATTGATTTACTGCCTCGGGTGAGAAACCACATGGAACAGCCTCTAAGCATAATTATGACCAATTGCACCTGCACTCCTTAAAGCAAATGCTACCAAAAGCCCAACTCAGCATAATTCTACTCTCCCTGCTACCTGAAAAGAATCAATCACCGAACGACTTTGCGGAAAGAATTTTATTTCTTAGAGGAAATAAACATTTTTCATAAACTGCTCCAGAGTTCAGGGAAATATGGGAGCCAAGAAATTAAAGGGCCCATGTGAGGTGGCGGGCTTGATCTATGTTATTTGATTTGTCTCACTGTGATCACACCTCAGCTGCTCAGAGGAGCCTTTGGAAGTGTAACAGGACCTTTCATTGTGGTGTAAAATCTATCATGTTCAAGCAGAGAAGATATATCAAAAGGTAATTTTTCCTCTTTTTTTTTTTTTTTTCCCAAAAATTTTATTTTAAGAAATGTTTTGAATTGCGAGGCAACTAATTTTTTTTTTTCCTAACCTAGATCTGCACCCTTATACGCCTTTTGGGACAGTGGTAGTTACATTTCTTAAGAATGTTTTTCTAGATTCAAAATGTAGCTTATGTGTGCTCACATTTAATTGCAAAATTCACTGTGCTGTTTTCTTAAATTTGTTTGAAAGTAAAGAAGCAGCACAAATTGCAGTTAAATGCTATTTGTTAAAGATGTCATTAAAAAAAATTTGTTGAAACATTTCCTGGGGAAAACTCATTCTAGTGAAACACAAATCTTTCTCAAAATACTTGTTATCTTGGAGAAATAAAGAATCATCTCCTCCCAAAATACCTTTTTTTTCCTGAATTTTTGGAACCTGGACAAATATCTTTTTTAATAAGATGAAAATGTTGAAAAAATCCAGGCAGATATAATTATTTTTTGGGGCAAGGGGTGGGGGCGGGCATTAGGAAAAATAGAGTTTTATGAACAGCTGTGTTTCTTACAGAGCTACCATAATAAATCAGCATTTGTCAGTAATCAAATGAAAAGAAAAATATCAGGTATCAGACATATTCTAGTTTCAAGCTTCCATGGGATTATTATAAGCAACAGCAAGCAATAATATAGCCAAAATGTATTAAAATACATGATGACCTCTTCTGAGGGAAAAATAAACCCTACCCTTCTCTTTGCAGTTTGCTTTTTACTCTTGGCCAAGGCAAGCTCACAAAAGTGAGTTGTTTGGCTGTTCTGGCTGCACCTTCAGGTAGTGTGCATGAATCCAGGGCTCCTCAGGCCAGGGAGAGCACTCGGGATGTTTTAGTGGAAATCCATGGAGAAGCACAGAGTAGAGGATGTGTTGGAACCCTGGTCACTGAGAATTTTAGACTTTCTTTGCTGACAGGCACTGACCTCCAAGAAAACACTGCATTTGATCTGAAGCCATAAAAAAAGCTTCCAAAATTGAATAATAAAGCTAAGATTATAAGTATATAGTTTAAATAAAAGTGTATAATACCACATAGTAGAAAAACTAAAATTTAAAAATTTAAAATATAATAATAATTATAATAAAATAGGAGTTATAAAGGAAAAGCTAATCCTTCTTTTTCACCTTCTTCTTCATAAATCTAAGTGATATTTTGTAATTAAATAAAAAAATCCACATTACAAACCACAAATAGTTAGTTATTAAGTTAAAAATAAAAACAATTTAAGTATAATTTCTTAATTAAACAGTTTATTCTTAAAAAGCCTTGTTAAAAAAAACCAAAACAAAAGTCCTTCTTTAATATATTAACTCAAAGTACTATAAAGTTCACAGTTAGAAAAACCATAATATAAATAAAAATTAATAAATATCTAAATTCAAACAAAAAATATCTAAAAGTATAATAGAACTAAAAATTAATAAACATTTAAATCTGAACAATAGATATCATCTCACACATTTAATTCCAACCCTAACAAATGAAAGAGAAGAGAAGAGAAGAGAAGAGAAGAGAAGAGAAGAGAAGAGAAGAGAAGAGAAGAGAAGAGAAGAGAAGAGAAGAGAAGAGAAGAGAAGAGAAGAGAAGAGAAGAGAAGAGAAGAGAAGAGAAAAGAAAAGAAAAGAAAAGAAAAGAAAAGAAAAGAAAAGAAAAGAAAAGAAAAGAAAAGAAAAGAAAAGAAAAGAAAAGAAAAGAAAAGAAAAGAAAAGAAAAGAAAAGAAAAGAAAAGAAAAGAAAAGAAAAGAAGGATGGGCTTGGCTGGCCCGGGCTTGCCCAAGCTTGGCCCAGTGAGCAGTGCTGAGCTTGCCCAGCTCAGGAAGGTTGCACCTGGGTGCCCTGCAATTGAAACCCAGCTTCATCTTCTACAATGCTTCACCTGCATTTTGCTGCCAATGATTGTCTATGTGTCAGCAGAGATGCCTGGATATATTGTTCCAAATTTTCGGCTGGATATTGCCACATATGGTTCAATTTTCACTCAGAAAATTATGTTTTTGCTTTAGAGTTCTTCTGATGTCTTACAGCATTTTTCTGAGTCACTCCTACTTTTCTCCTGACACCTTCAGTGCACAGGTGTATCACAAGGACTTTATGCTGGCTGCACATGATAAAGATATGTGTAAATTAGGGACAGCTTTTCTGGTAGAAAATGTGATTAAAAACCCCCATCCTAAATGATGCAATAGCTCTTTCTCAGGTAGACAAAAAAAGAGGGAACATATTTAACTTGAGGTTAATTTTAACTGTATCAGTTAACAGAAAAAGAAATTAATTCTTCTTCTGAAATCTGTCTTAATCTCTTCTATTGCAGGTGGTGCCCTGTTACTGTTTTTGTGGTGGGTTTTTTGTTTGTTTGGTTGGTTTTTTTCTGTTTTTGTTTTGTCTTTTTTTTGTGTAAGGTTTGGAAAAAAGGTGAACAGAAAATCAGTGATTTCAAGGCTCAGTTTTGTATGTGAGTGCCCTCCACTGCCGTTGAAAGCCTGTCTGACACAGTGAAATCTATGTTTTATTGTACTGCTTGCATGAGGCTGACTTTATCTGCTACAGGGAAGTCCAGGTTTGCTTCATAACAGTACTTTCAAGTATGTACCTGACATCTGTTGATTGTAATCCAAGGTCCCAGAAGTTGTTTTGCTGGAATGTTTACACAGCATAGAAAGGAACATGACTAAAGTTATTACATTTTCAAATCTGAATGGCAATTTGTGTGCACCTGATGCACTGTCTTCCCTCTCATCTCTTGTTCCTCGATGTGTATATGACTTAATGAGCCAAGATTTACTCTCTTGTGATAATATTAGAGCCATGAAATGGCTTGGATTGGAAAGGATCTTAAAGAGATCCACCCCCTCTGCCCACCCTGGGCAAGAACATCTTTCACTTGACCAGGTTGTTCAGAGTCCCATCCAGAAAAAAATATTGTCAAGAATTGCTGTAGGAAAACCATTCAACAGCCCAGCATTGTGCTTTTCTTCCTCAAGTAATCCCTGTCAGAGGTGTAATATCAGATTGTCATCCATGTGGGGCAACCACTGCAGGGCCCAGTTGGCAGCGGCCTGCTGCACACCCCAGAAGAAAAACCACCAAAATAATTTCTCACAAACTCCAGCTGAACCTAGTAAAATATGGGCCACTCTGCATGCTGTAGTAAATTAATGTGACTTCCATTTATCTTTCATATTATAAATATTTTCAGTGGTTTGAGGCATTCATTGCTCCCTTTTGATGTCAAGGAAATGAAGGAAACACATTTCAGTAGCACTTTACAGAATGTACTTACCTTCAGTCACTGCTGTAAATAGGCAGTGATCGTATTTTCTCTGTGCAAAATAAATCAGAATGTTTTGCCAGTTAGCTCACTCAAGTCTCAGCTGGAATTATGACTAGTGTCAGTTTTTCTCTTGTTAGTAAACTTCTTTGCTACATCGTATTTTTAATGAATTTGACTATTTCATAGTTATAGTTAATGATGTGTTAGAATACAATCAAGGTCTCCTGAGTATCATCTTTCAAATTTTGTTTAGAACAGCATGGTGCCCATAAATAATAGTGGGATTTTTACAGTGGCCCACCTTTGCAGTGCCTAAGTCCTGAACAGAGGAATAAATGCAGGATTAGAGGCATCAGTCAGTGGCATATAATGACAAAATAAAATAATGAAACGTGATCATATGGCACCTAGGGAGAACAAGAAGAAAAATAACAAGGAAAGACCACAGAACCAGCGTGTGGGAAATAGCTTTAAAGTCCAGCATATCTAGGACAGTCTTTAAAAGTGGAAACGGATGAAAGAGAAGTCTCAAGCACTGGAGAAGTATATAGACACAAGACACAAGCAGATTTACTCACATGTTCTGGGGATTACTCCAGACCTTTGGTCTCTTCATTTTCTGGGATGATGCTAGGAAACAAGTCACTAAAGTATCAAGGCCTCATTAGGACTAGGACTACTTGGGAAATGTAGTGGTATTAATCCTTGGAGATCAAATTGCACTTGGCATGTCACTGAGAGTGGTACCACTACTATCTGCGATAGCCACAGATACCACTAGTCAGCCTTTAGTGGCATCTGTGACTTTCAAAGCTGAAGTTGATGCCAAAGGCAAGCATTAACATCCCTGGCTAGCTGGCCTTGAGGTTGCTTGCCTGCTGTTAACCCTTTAAGCCCCCAGAAATCCATTTCTTGCAAAACTGGGTCCTGGGAAGATCTCTGGCTTCAGGTCTCTGACTGATGTAGAGGATGCCAAGGCACAGCCTTGTTGGGGCTTCTGGTTTAGCAGTTTTTGGTGCATTGGGTCCATGCAAAAAATGCATGGGAGCTCTCTCAGAGGCTGCTGGCTCAACCTCTCTAGTGATTACAATAGATCATAACAGGAGGCAGTGCCTACAAGCTCTGGTGCATGTGAGTGCCCTGACAGTTGTCATGTCAGTGGATTGTGCTGGGGTGGGACATGGGATGTGGAAAGAGACAAATGCTACAGATGGCTGTGTACTTGAGGCATACTTAAATGTGTTCATGTAAATGAGGAGAGGTGTGAGGAGGGTTGTGTAAAGGAAGTATCCTTCTGCCTCTTCTCACTCACTCTCCTCTTTCTTGTGGGTTCTGCATCTCCACTGAGGGCTTTACCATGTCAGCCAGGTGAATGTGACTATATGGTAGTCTGCATAAGGCCTTTTTTTTTTTTTGCTTCCTACGCCTTCTGTTCACCTTTATGTCCTTCTCCCTCTTTTGAGTCTGTCATCATCCCTTTCTCCTTCTGAGAACACCATTTCATCCTCTCCTCTTTCTTTTCTGCCACTGTCACAGATTTCCTTCAGCATGCTACTAACCACAAATCCTTTTCTCAATCTTTGCTTTCGTTTTTCAACCACCAGAAGAATGTCAGCCATGCAATGCCTTGATGCTTCCCCAGTCTATCTGGGCTCTGGGGGAGAGCCACACCAACTTTGCTGCGGTGCAGATTTTTCCTTGCATTTTTTGCTCCCTCCCATGATCCCCGCAGGGATCATCTCTCCCTCCATTCATGCTGCCAGCTGTGCTGCAGAAAGCCTGGGCAGGAGTTCCTAACCTGTTCTGCTTTCTCGGCTCCTCTGCCGTGGTGACCACTGCTGTGGGGAAGTGCAAAGCACATGGTGACAGTGACAGCTGTGGTGAGGGAGTGGCTGGAGAAAAAGCAGGTGAAAGCAGCTCCCTTATCATATTGCTGCAGTGAAGCAGAAAACCTTGAACCTGAAAATTCATGGTGGACGGGTTAATTTGAATGCAACTGGTTTAAGTGGGTTTAGATTTCAACTAAAAATACCCACTTAGCCTTGGCCACAATCCCTCATATTGTGTCTGTAGAGTTTATGGGAACACAAAGTTAATTGCTTGTGTGTTTCCAGAACTTCTGTGGTATTTAATTTAAGATAACACATGAGGAAGTGTGTTTGCAGTTGAACTTAAGTTCTTTTTTACCTCCTCAGTTTATAGTACACAAATGTTATTTTTACAACAAATTCTTCCTGGTCACTATGCAGTAACTGACAGATCTGATGCAGGCTGAACACAGAGGTTGCTCCTCTTGACGTCAGCCACCCTCCAAGCTGTCACATTGCTCTGGTATCCTTGCTAGTTGCAGTATAACAGTTCCTAGGGAAAGCAGAAGGCTGTGTTGCCCAGGGCTACTGGGTTGACATCGTTATCGGTAACACATATATTAAAGAAAAGCATGGCCACAAGCAATTGAAACAGAGAGGCTTAGGTGCTAGTGAATTTTGGAAAAACTGTGCAGAATGCCCCTTGGTTTAAGTATAATGACTGCAACAGTGACAGCCCTGCTTCACCTCTCTGAAGGAATAATATCTGTGTTGCCAAGACCATGGTATTATTTTGGTTGTTTTAAAAAGTAGCATGCCAGTGATGAAAGTGAATAGTCTGACAGTGTAGCTAACATGTGCAGTGAAAACTAAACAATAACTAAATAGCTGTAGCTTACTTGTACAGTGAAAATAACCCAAATCAACCTCCCAAACCTGGAAACAGCAAAGAAAGAGAAGCAATATTTGTGGCTGATATTGAAAAAAAGGAGATAAAATGAGATGAGCTTAGGTCAATCTGATCATTTGGTGAAATCTAGTCCAAGACTGTTAGGCTGTAAGACTG
Organism: Chamaea fasciata; assembly: GCF_029207755.1. Taxonomy (NCBI): domain Eukaryota; kingdom Metazoa; phylum Chordata; class Aves; order Passeriformes; family Sylviidae; genus Chamaea; species Chamaea fasciata. Next base: position 1,959,482 of record NW_027094089.1, on the reverse strand, counting down.
CCTAGGAAGAGTGAAAAGGACCACCTTAGAGGTGAGGTATCGCAGAAAAGTTAATGTAAACCTTCTAATAGGACCAAAGAATTACTTGTTTACAGTCCTGTAAACAACACCAAAGATGTTGGGCACTATGCGCTAGCTGTGCCTTCACCTGTGTTTCCTGTCAGGCAGGATCAGGCTTTTTCAGTCCATAGGTTGCCCAGAGAGATGATGAAATCTCTGTTACTGGAGATACAACAAGCTTGGTAGGGCCAAGCAGTCTGACCTCACTCCAAAACTGACCCTGCTTCTAGCAGAGAATCAGACCACAAGCATCCAGGGTCCCACCCAATCTATATTATTCCATGTCTCTATATATTGGCCCTACCTACTTTCCGATGGAGGGTTTCAAGAATAAAAACAAACAAACAAACAAACAAACCAACAATTCCGCATTAAAAATGGCATTTGGCTTTTCTTAGAATTATTTTTAATGTGTTGAATTATTTATTTGTTTCAACTGTGGAAAATTTCAATTCACAGTTATCTCTGGCTTCTGTCATACTGAGATTTAGAAAATATAAACCAAAAACTATCAGGTTTGAAAATTATGCAAGAATTCATAACAGAGATGAAATACATATTGTTTATTAATTGTTGGTATTGGTTGTCTGTTTTCAAACAGATGCATGCTAATATAAAATGCTTGCTTCTTCCCCTTTCCACTGGTGTATGAAGCAGAAAAGCAGCAGCTGAATTTATTGACTTAGTACCTTTGTCCATGCAGTACCTTCAAAATCTGGAAGGAGTGTCTTCAGCCAGGAGAGGAAAAGTAGGCATTAGGTTTTTCATTAGTACAACCCCTAGAGCATACCTTAACAATCACTCTCTTGGCCATTGGACAGAAGATGTTGAAGGCCAAGGATCCTTCTCAGAGACATCTGTAACAATGTTTGACTAGTTTATTGATAGTGATTGGAATTGACTCTTGCTTTTTCAGTCTCTGCTATGAGTCTTCTTTTGTTTTCTTCCTGTATGTATGCTAAAGGAATCCATATGTCTCAAGTCCCATGTTTTCCAATTTCCCTCAAACATAGACCCTGAGGAATAAGTACCTGCCCTGTGATGGAAAAGTTAAAATGTCTTGAAACTTTTGAGATAGCTGTTTGAATATTTCTTTTAACCTGTTAATCTGCAGTTTCCTCCTCTCCTTTGATATTCCTGACCAACAATAGTTTTCAGTAATGTTGGTTAATCACACTTTAAAACACCAAGCTTACCAAAATGGAAACAGTTTAGCTTTAAAAATATCCTATACAAACGTTCAGTTCTATCTTGAATCTCTTCTGTTATGTCCATCTTTCCCTTCTACAGGTTGGATCCAAATGATATGGCTTGGTGCAGTTCTCATTACAGACTTTTCAGTCCTGGTTTCCCCATTTCCATGTCAAGCTTATGAACACGTGTGTTTGCAGCTTGGGGGTGTTATAAATCCCCTGCCTCGAGCAGAACGAGGAGGCAGTTCAGCTCTATTGTTTCATAGGGAATTACAAAGCTCACATTAAGAGCATGTACTTACCTTAAAGAGGTCAGTGGCAAGTTGTGACTGCTGATGGTATTGGAAACAGCAGATAAAAATGCATTTCATGTTATGAAGAAGACAAACAGCAAGCATAATGCAAGTGAAGACAGATAGCCTTTTCTTTACCAAAGTATCTATTACCTCTGGACAGACTACTTAAGAAAACTTTAAATCTAACCTATGGTCTCATATTACCTTTAAAAGGAAAAATAAACTCTGGAAAGTAACATAAAACAGTCTCTAATCAAAACTATTTTATCACAGTCAAACAACTCAAAGTGGTTAACAAAAGCTTTTCATTTCACTTAATGATGACAAGCAGAAAGTGCAGGTTTGTTCTTGGAAGGGTAGAAGGTAACTAACAAAACCCACAGGTGACAAAGGAAGCTTGTCAGACACAAACTGGGAATTGTTTTATGAACTGTTCCAAGCAGAACCTTAATCATTTGACTCATCGGTTAGCCCTGAGGACTCTGTTTTGCCCAAGCATATTTTCCGATACAAGTTTAAAGTCAGAATTTTGTTTAACTTTTAACCTCAACACAAGCAATCTGTACTACAACTGTTCCATCAAGTGCCTGAAGAGATCTCAGGAGATTGGATGCCCTCAGTGGAACAGCATTCTCCATTTTCTGCGATGCATAATAAAGAAAGAGAAGAAGCCAAGAAAATGCAACATTCAGTCTTTAGTCTGTTTCCCATATAGCCTATTTTGTTAAGCTTTTCCTCTGAAGAGAGTTTACATGTTACCATGTGTATTATCTTCTGCCTCCTCTTTCAGGAAGCTGTCCATCATGACAGCCTTTAGCCACATTTATTTGAGACAGCAAAATTTACTACAATATCCACGGCCTTCTAACTTCATCAGCATTGTATTTGTGCTCCTTACACCTGATGTTAGCAGTCAAATAACGCAAAATGTTCCAAAGACATATTTCTTACTGCACACTCACCACTCCCTCACCTTATTTATTTGTGAGTTAATTTATTTTCCCTGTATTTCCACCTTCTCCTCAAGAGGTATGGGTGATATAATGGGTGCTAGTCTTGTGGTGACAGCAGGTTGTCATCACAAAGTGTTTTTTCCACACTTGTGGTTTCATGACAGCCTATCCTAATAGATTTTGGTTTCTTATCATCTGGGGTTCTGCTGAGTGTGTTTCACAATGATACTCATCTCTCCATCCTACATGCTGATGGTTAGAATTTAGCACTGGGGACAGGGAATTCATTTGTAATGTCTCATTAAGACACAGTGATCCATCGTCGTAGTGCTGTGATTCATGTACTTGCAGAGATAGCCCTGCAAAATTAGTTTGTAAAAGGACTTCCAAGATTTACTTCTGGGAAGACTTTAGCTCATTTTCATAACATTCTTTCACACAGAATCACAGAATCACAGAAGAGACCTCCAAGATCATCCAGTCCAACCCAGCCCTAACACCGCAACTAGACCATGGCACTGAGTGCCACATCCAGTCTTTTTTTGAACACATCCAGGGATGGTGACTCCACCACCTCCCCGGGCAGACAATTTCAGTACTTTATCACTCTTTCCACAAAAAACTTTTTCCTAATATCCAACTTGTATTTCCCTTGGCCCTGCTTAAGACTGTGTCCTCTCATTCTGTCAGTTGCTGCCTGGAGAAAGAGACCAGCCCCACCTGGCCACAGCCACCTTCCAGGGAGTTGTAGAGAGTGATAAGGTCACCTCTGAATCTCCTTTTCTCCAGGCTGAACAACCCCAGCTCCCTCAGCCGTTCCTCACAGGGTTTGTGTTCCAAGCCCCTCACCAGCCTCGTTGCCTCCTCTGGACACGCTCAGGTGTCTCAATGTCCTTCCTAAACTGAGGGGACAGAACTGGACTCAGCACTCAAGGTGTGGCATCACCAGGGCCCAGTACAGGGGAGGAATGACCTCCCTGCTCCTGCTGGCCACACCATTCCTGATCCAGGCCAGGAGCCATTTGCCTTCTTGGCCACCTGGGCACACTGCTGGCTCATGTTCAGCTGCTGTCACCAGCACCCCCAGGTCCCTTTCTGCCTGGGCACTGTCCCAGTCTTGAGCATTGCAGGGGTTATTGTGGCCAAAATGCAGGACTCAGCATTTGGACTTACTAAATGTCATCCAATTGGACTCTGCCCATCCATCCAACCATTCCAGGTCTCTCTGCAGAGCCCTCCTACCTTCCAACAGATCAACACAAGCTCTCAACTTAGTGTCATCTGCAAACTTATAAATGAAAGCCTCAATCCCCTCATCCATTCTTTGGCTCTACAAATTTGTTTGTCTCGGTTCAGCCAGAACAGAGTCAATTTTTCCACATTAACTGTGAGGGAGTGGAGCCTGGAGCCACACGGGTGTGTCTACATTGTTATTCTATACCATGCATATCACACCTGTGGGTAGGGGGTGAAACTGAGGGACTCTCACTTCGAAGAAGAGGATGTGTGTGGTTTTTGATTGTGAGCAAATGAGGGCGTAGGGTCCATCCACCGTTTTCCATTGTCTCAGCCTGATGTTGCAAATCCCCTTCCCCTTTGTACACTGTTGTTGTTACTATTGCTGCTGTTACTGTTTGGTTTTTCATCTTGTTGCTGTTTCTAGTAAAATAAGAACATAAGGGTTGAGATAAGGACAATCTCAATCCATAATCAAATAATTCACCTTTTGTGTCTTCCACTGGAGCAGTGAGGGTAGTGGTTTGTGGTGTTCTTTCCAATGGAAGTGCCAACTGGGGGAAGTTCTAAGTGGGGAACACTGTTACTAAGCTGTGACAATCTGATATTTCTTCTGGCATATTTTGGCCCTTAAATGTCTGCACTGTGGTAAAGATGGAATGTGAATGGAGGCCTTCTCTCCTGTACTGCACAAATTGTCCTCAGGTAAAAGATGTCTTCCTGCACTGCTGAATGGTTTTATGCTTTCTGTCTGTGCCCAGCATAGCCTACTGTCACTGGCCAGCAGTCTGGATAACTGTCCTGTGAAAAGGATGCATTTTGTGACGCTAGAGATCTTTCTGATGTCAGACAATGACTGTCATTGCTGTTTTTTATTCCCACTATCTTAACTTATCTGTCTCCACATTTTCCCTCACAGGTCCATTTTTAGCCCATGTGGAGAACCTGTGGTTTTCCGGTTTGTTGTATTCTTGTGGAAGTCTGAATAATATGAGTTTAGGGCTTTTATACAGAATGTTATTCTTATTTATCTTCTGTGTAGGGACATACACTGTGCTCTTTTCCCCCTACAGGTGTGATATACTTGTGAACCAGACAAGGAATCCTCTAGTATCTGCCCATTCCAATAAAATGTGAAATCACAGAATTGCATATTTGCAGATCTTTGCCTTATATATGTTTGTCCACAGATTCTTGCTAGCCTGTCGTTTACATCCTTTGTCTTTTATTTATGTATTTTCTTCTGCAGAGTTACAGGGACCCACTCCCTTTGTGATTTCTACTCTTCTCTGTAGTGTTATTCTTGTGAATTGGGGGAGTGTCAGCTTTGCTCAGGCTTAGTAAACTGCTTAGCAGTTTTGTGTAAGTAATATAAACACTTTAGTCTCATCTAGAGTTTCTTGCTGAATGCAGAGAAGTCTGCTGAAGCACTATCCTTGGAACAGCTGTATTCTTTGCTCCTCCTCCAGAAGAAGAGCTGGGTCCTATGAAATTTACTTGCTGCAGAAGTCAGTCATTTTTATAGGGTTTGGTAATGCACAGGCCTATCGTTTTGTCAGACACTTGATTACAAGTCTTGAAAAGTAACCTCTTGAAAACAGCATTTTTTTCTGTGTTTAAAATATGTCCAGAGCTCTTCTTGGAAGTAATTGATTCTTCTAGCTGGCTGCTGATGAAAGGTGCTGTTGTAGCATGTGTGGTGGCCTGTGTACACTGTGGTTAAGATGCAGACTGCTCTGTTTTTGGATTTTACTTTTACTGAGGCACACAGTCATTTTGCAGCTGTTTTGGTGCAACCTGAAGAACATGCAGCTGCTGAATACATTATATTTCATGTCCAGAGGCTGGTGTGATTATGGTTTAAATTTTAGATTTTTTTCCTTCATTGTTCCCGGTTTTGAATTTCATGTATCGGCAATAACAAACCTGTTTCTAACTCCATGTCCAGTCCTAAGTGTAGACAAAAAGAGAGCAACTTCAGTGTATAGTGTAGATTCTATTTTGTCCCATGTACACTGTCCTTCGTAACCTTGAGAAAAGCATTTTAGGATTCCTGGCTATTACTGTGCACATGTCTGATTGTAAGATTTTAAGGCAGTGTAATGATGAGCAAAAATGGTCCCAACCAAAAGAAACTCAAAAACAATTCTAAAAGAGTTATAGAAAAGCAAGTTTTTCAGGTTCCAATCAGCAGCATCAACAGCCTTCACAACCTGAGCAAAAATGGGTTTGGTTACATAACCCTAGTTTCCAATGAACAGGTGCCAGTGTCCATGCAGAGTTAGCAGTAATTGGTGTGTCTGAGGCAGCCCCAGGAGGGTCAAGATTAAATTATTAAATAATTAAATTACCCAGGCACAGAGTTATGCTTTTCCCCGTGCTGCTGGTTCAGTAAGCTCCAGATGAAGGTCCAAGGTAGGGCCAACACTAACAAAAAGGCACTGTGTTTCCTGCTTAGAAAGTAGAGGCTTTCCAGCACTGTTAATCCATGGTCAGGTGCTACACCTAAATTCATAAACCTAGTAAAAGCTCTTTTGTCACATGCTTCACTCCATTTCTGACAATATTTTCATCAATAATCTGAGAAAATTCCATCGGATTTCTAAAGGCTGAAATTAGGTCCTGCTTAAAAGTTAATAATAATTAAGAAAAAGTTATGCTGAACATTATTCTGCGCTAAGACAAAGGAATGAATGTTTAAATATGTTTTCTGCAATTTCTTAGGTATTAATAAAAAAAAAGTGATGATTCTTCTCATTAGTGAAGTCTACTCTGTGGCTGCAGTCCAAAAAGAATAGTTCTATTGAAAAAATCAGACTAGACTGTTCTATATTTTGGATATAGAACATTTTAGATTTAGAATATTTTAGAACATTTAGAACATTTAAAATATTTTGAACATTTTAGTTCCTTAGCCAATGCCCACAATTCGCTTGCAAAGTTTTCTGAAGCCTTAAATGCCAATGTTGCTACAGTGACTCCTCAAGAGACCTGATTACCACCCCAGACCACTCAGCTCAGATGTTCTTGCTGATCACTCACAGAAGATTAACTCTTTCCACTGAGAGACAGCCTAGGATATGCAATGGTGCTGCAATGCATGGCAGTGTTCATTTTCCTACTGGCTCGTCCAGGAACAGGCATAGAACCTGGACCCATAAGAATGGCAAAGGTAGATGAAACTGAACTAATTTAAAAGGCAGCTGGCTGAAGTATTCTACACTGACCCATCAGAAAATTATTGTGGCAACTGAGCTGCTGCCTGCTTCTGCTTCTGAAGACCTTTGCTTCCATCATACACACTAGGCTGGATTTGCTACCTCTTGCCAGACTTCAGCCAGTTCAGGGAAAATATGAAGCTGAACCAGGGAGCTGGTTATAATTCCCTGAATTACATTTTTCAGTAGACAACCCTGATGCTGCAGTCAGTCTCTGCACTGACAAAGTGACTGCTTTGAAATATGTCAGCCGAGGAGAACAGTGTAAAGTATCTCCTGACCTCACTCCTCCTATCATCTCATTGACATTAATGTAGGGACATGGCAGAGGAATACCTTCCTGAGGGGCCCTCACAGAGGATGAGAGGCTGCCTGATTTTTCAGAAGCTCCTTCTCAGAAACCGTTTCACCTAAAAATATGATGTTAGCATCACATGCTACCAAATAATTCAAGAACACTTCAAGGGTTTTCACCTGTGGTTGAAGGGAATGACTAATGGAGGAGAGCAGAAAAGAGGAGAAAAAAGGGATGTGGATTTTGTAGGTTTCCTGTCAGAAATGATGGATGCTGTAAGAACATATTACCTTTTATTGCATGTACCTCTCTGATGGCTCTGTTTTTTGTTGCCGAGTGTGCTGAAAAGTGAAATCTTGTGTGTAACTCTAAAAGCTGCCTTTTTTCTCAGTGCTGCCTTTTTATTTTTTTTTTTTTTTTTGTCAGCAGGCATGGGTCTACTTCCCAGCAGACTGTAGTCTTTCTTTGGAAGAAACTGCATGTAGTTTTGGTGGTTATGACAGCAGGGGGACTAACAGCATTCACTAGAGTCTAACGTAAACGGTGTCTGAGGACTGATTCTAGCCTGCAAAGACAATCTGTAAAAGAAGTCCTCTCTCCAGTCTCGAAAGTGACATTGTCCCAGTTGAAGGAGAGCAAACACACTGGAAATGAAATCCATGATTTTTTTTTTTTTTCCCACAGTAAAAGTGATATTTAAAATTTGGGAGATATTAATCCTAGATTCTTACTTTCTTTTCAGATATTTTCATGCATGCACTAAAGATACAACTATTTTTGAAGGCAAACATTTCCATCAGAGGTAGGAGAAGAGTATATGAAGCTATTATCTTGTCATGGTGTTAAATGGGACAGCTTCTTGGCATAGTGGTAGCAAGGAGTTGACAAAGAACTATTGTGTGGCATATTGTTCTGTGGGACTGAATCTAATATTCTGAAATGTGAGGTTATGGTTTGTGTGCTGATGGGAATCTGGATGAGGGAATCATTCTTCCTTCAATGAGATCATATTCCCTTGTTCCTCATATACCTCACAGAGGAGATATGTGGGCAAATAAATTGCTACTTGTAGAAGTGCACTTTTTGTTCAAGGTTTCTGCTTTCCTGAGTTTGGTCAGGTATATTTTGTTGTATGATACCTAAATATAAAACAATATTCCCACTACTTTATGATGTCTCTCACAAATCCCATGTCTGTACATAGAAACACTTAGAAATAAAATTTTAATTAAAAATAAGAAGTAAAATATTGCTTGACTATGAGTAAGGTATCGGGTCAGTTTATTTCATTTGTGGTCAGAATAAGACTCCTTTGAGATTACTCCAGCCCTCAAAATACAGTTTTCCTATCCTATTCAAGGCATCTTACTAGATTCCTTGTTAAATGGAGAGATTGAATTTCATTGGGATTCCCAGTCTACTCTGACCTTTTAAAGTAAACCATAATAAAAAGCACAAGTAGAATCTGACACCATAAGGGTATGCCATATTTGGGCCAGCAGGTGATAGTCTTTGATATTTGTGGGGACCATCAATCTGTCATTTCTCTGCATTGCATATGCCAGTATCAGAGACATTAGACAAAGCAAAATGATCTCAAACTCTCTCAAATATCTGTAAAATTTCCCACCCTCTTGAATTTTCTAAAAATTTAAAAAAAAATTCTCCTGCCAACAAAGAATAATTCTTTTATTTCAAAGATCAAAGATTGATACCCTATCTGAGCCTGGCACAAACACCTACACCTTTTTAAACTGTTAAAGTTTTATTTGTTTCCATTCAAATGCCAGACATAATCTGTTAGAGATTCTTCCAGACTTTGATGGCTGTGGAAGATCTCCATGACAATCATATCTCTTCCACATTATAGCCAGGTCTCCATATGACACAATTTCATAGGTTTATTTTGGGTTTTGTCCTGCTTCTCCTGGAATTTGTTATAGTTTTGGCACGGATTTTAATAAAAGCAAAACTGGTCATTCTTTGTATTTCATGACAAGGCTGAAACAAAAAGCATATCTGAAAGCAGAGACCAAAGCATTTAATGGTAAATGATAGCAGATTCATCACCAGGTTAGGCACTTGAAATATGGCAGTCCACTTTGAAAAGTTACAAAACCCATTGCCTACCATTATTCTCTGCAGAGGATCTATTGCATCTGTCTGTCAGTTCACATGTAACTTGAATCTCTTGACACAAGGAAAAGGTAAAATAAAACGCTGTGTAAAAATCACTGTGGACTTGCAATGTACCCAAATATGATACTCTAGTTCAAAGAATGGTGCTTGAAACAGACTACTGTTACTGACAAACATGTTATTAATGTTCAGCCATCAAATGCTTTTGATTAAAGAGAAAAATCCTGTAGCATTAGAGAAAACTATTTCTCTTTTCTTTCTCTCCTTTATGCTATGGTGGAAGTACTTAAAGAAAGGAAAACAGTTTTTTTTTTATAAAAAAGAAAAGATTAATTGCACCTGCAGTATATTTTTATCCTCTTCGGAAATCAAGAATAAAGAAACACTGACTTGAGTTGACAGTATTTTATCTATAAATGACACAGAAAAATACTCCTTAGTGACAGGAGCTAAGTGAACAATATATAATGCTGCATGAAGCATTGCATTGAGTATCCCAGCTATGTTCCACATGTCCTTAGAACAATTTTTTAAAAAACAAACCCTCAACCAAAACCCAAGATACAGAAAACAAGATTTGGCCCTGTTTGTCTTAACTAGAAGGTTTTTGAATGTTCTCAGTAATGGGACTCATTGTTTCACTGATCCCAGATATTTAGTGCTAGATTTTCAAAGGTATTTAGAGATCTCAGGAGACAGATAGATACTTCTGAATTTTCAGATGTAGGAAGGTGAATTAGATGCTTAAGACCTAGGATAATTTGATGCCAGACATCTATCCATCCTGCTCAGACTGGTTTGAAAATTCAGTGAGCCTGCAGTCACATGCTTAGATCCATAGCCACATTTATAACTAATTTGATTATCCCAGAATTGTCAGACCTGGCCCAGAGTTCATGGAAGGCTGAATGTTTGCAGAGGTATGCACCATTCTACATACCCTCGAGCTTGGTGTGTCCTTCTGCCCTGTGGTTACCAACTGCAGCTCAAGATTTAGTGTGTTGAGATTGTCCTGCCCCTTGTGCATGCCACCCTGTGTCCTCTCATGTTTTGGGTCCATGATGCTGGATCTAATCCTTGCTAGCTTGCATGTTCTAGGTTTCCACCTTCAGTTCTCTGTCTGGATGTGTCTGCCAGTATGTGCCTCAATGTGTGAAATTCATTGTCCTCAGCCAGCAGACAAGTGGAGTTTAGTGGAAGGCATCAGTTCATGCCTTAAGTTTAAGCTTTCATGTTTTTCAGATCCTGTGCTGCCTAGGGGTTCAGTTCTGAGCCTCAAATTAAGTGCTGGTGAGCTCTCTGCACAGAGCAGGGACACAAAACAAATCCTTTTTGTGCCGAAGACCAAGGACAATTTTCAGGCCCAAAAGCACAAACAAGGGTGGCTGGAGGGAGGAACAAGAAGGATGGGACCTCACAACCTGAAGCTGTAATTGGACAACTAAACCCCAATATGCAAATGGACCAAAACTTATGAAAATATAAGACCTCGTGACTGGTCAGCCATTCTTTTCATGACCTTTCTCATTCCACCTTGGTGTAGCCCTGGTCAGGCACTGTCCTGCCCAAGGTGTATCCTGGAGGCCTTTCAATAAACATCTGCTTTATTCTCTGGCTTTGTCCAGCCTCTGTTTCAAGTCAGCCTTCCCAAGAAATCACAGTTATGAGGAAAAAACTAGGGGAAGAGGGTTTTCCTTATGCAGGCCTGCTGGAGGTAGTGTCAGTGGACCAGTTGTGCATGTGTTTGTGTGTGTTGGGGGGGGGGGCGAGGTCCTCCAAGGGTGTAAGGCTGCGATATGTGAAAAGATAAAGTGTATGTGTGCTGCAAGTCCTGGACACTCCTGAACAAATTTCCACTGTTTTGTCTCAGAAAGTGGCTGGATCACCAGTGATAAGCCAGACCAAGGGCTGAAAATCCCTGGTCTGCTGGGGGCGGAAAAGTAGAGATGAAGGTCATGCTCTTGTTCTCATTGTGGATGTAATCGGGCAGATAAAGATCAAACCGCATCATACAAAATCAAGATGCCAGTCATGCATGAAGAGACATAATTACAGACCTCTGTACCTGTGCAGGATTTCGTTGTAATTTTATTCTTCCAGGATGATCCTGGAAGAGGATTGGCACACCAGAGAAGGAGCAAATGTCACTTTTTCTTACAGATGCTGGTTGCAGTGACAGAATGAAAGAGATTAATATATTCGGTGAAGTTGTTTTTTCCACACGAAGTAGAGTGCTTTTTCTTGAGTTACACTTCTTTGGCTGAGTCAAGCATTTCCTGCGAGGAAAGGATGTATTCATGCTCAGGCCCTGATCCTGCAATCTGATCTAACTGGGGGAGTTATGTCTTGTGCAAAGATGAAAAGCCCTCACAGGATCTCTGCCTAGGTGAAAAGGTCTGCCAGGGTAGAACTGATTGCAGAACTGGAACCAGCAGCTGTAAACCAAAACTGACCCAGGATAAAATACATAAGTAGAACTGTTCCCTCCTCCTCCCCAGTCTTCAGCAGACTTTGAAAACCCACTGTGCTCACAGGGAAATAATTTTTCAAGGGCTTATTCCAAAAAACTGTTCAAAGATTTCTACCTTTGCAGGCTGACTTGCTGGTTTTTATTACTCTTTTTTTTTTTCAGTTTTAACTTGGGCAGTGTTCTCCAAACTGCAGACAAAGCTGCAATTTGAGAAGCTATTTTCCCTCTGCAAAACAGTTTGCAATTTTTCATTTTGTAAGGAGTCATAGGCAATCCTAAGGTGGCTTGTGGAGAATATGATAAATTTGCAAGGCATACTGTACTTAGAGAAAAAAGATGGAAAAGTTCCTCCACGCTTATTTTCTCCCCCATTTATAATCATTAGGATTTAAATGCCCCATACATCTCTGTCATTTAGATAAGAGGCATTGATTGCTTAACTGCTGCACAGACATTTCATACACCTGGTTTTAGATGACATTTCAGTGGTAGAACTGTAAAAAGTGTTCACAGTTTGCAATGTCAAACTTTATTACATAAAGTCATAAACAACCCCAATTAGTAGAAAGAGTGCTCATAGCCAGGGTTTTAAGCCAGTTCATTAAATGTTTCCTGCAGTTGGGCAAGGCATTGGATAAATAAACTGACCCTGATTTATAATAAAACACAGAAAAGTCTTAGAAAAGCTTTGCTTTTCCTACTGATTGATTTCTTGTCCAGCAAAGCCTTAGGAAGGGGTTAAGTAGAGATCTTGAGGGACCACTTGACATCTGCCACACTTGTGACTTTTTGATCTTGTTTTTTTTTCCCTTGCTTTGAGGGATGCCTTACAGTAAAGGCCATGTGTGCCTGCGTGTGTTTCCCAGAGATGGCCAGAGCTGGGAGGGGCAGAGCAGCCAGGGGAGCAAAGAAAACAGCTCCTTGGTGACAGATCAAATGAAGGAAAAAAAAAAGAGGAGAAAGGGGATTACATGCTCTGTAATCATGATAATAGGAAGGAAAACACTGGGGGTCTCAAGTGTGAAAGCCTTTGTCCAGAGGAATGTAAGCGTCAAGGATGGTTTGATATTATAAACCAAAACTCCCTGAGCACCCGGGAGAGCAGCCCTCACCCTCTCCTCCCTGCGCAGATGGGAACCCCCCACAGATGCAGTGCATTTTTCGTCCTGGGCACCACAGGCCACTGTGTGGAAGGCTGGGACTCTGAGTAACCCCTGGGGTCCTGGCAGAGGTCTCAGCACCCAGTGAGGTGAGTGGCAAACTTAGGGGAGGTAGTGGGAGGTCACCTGTCCCCTGGAGAAAGCCACTGAGCTGGTCTTCTGTTCTGATCATTTTGGAGTGCAACAACTAGATTCTCTTGTACTTCTTCCTCCTGGCCCGTTTTAGTTTTGCATCCCCTGTGGTGTTTCACCCTTAGGGGGATGGCAGCACCCGAAATCTGTAAATGCTTGTGGTCGAAAGGATTGACCAAAGCCAGACAGCTCACAAGAAATGATCAAGTTGTATTAGCAAATACACATTTGGTGTGGAAATTGGTTAGTCCCTGACTTACTATATAAGCACAAAGCAGCAGACTTTGGGTGAAAGGGTAGGCTGAAAAGGGCAAGACAATGGAAAAGAAGAATTAAAGAATGAGAGAGCAAGAGAGTGAAAAAGAAAGAGAACAGGAGAAAGAGAAATAGAAGAAAGAGAGAAAGAGAGAAAGAAAGAGAGAAAGAGAGAAAGAGAGAGAAAGAGAGAGAGAGAAAGAGAGAGAGAGAAAGAGAGAAAGGGAGAAAGGGAGAAAGGGAGAAAGGGAGAAAGGGAGAAAGGGAGAGAGGGAGGGAGGGAGGGAGGGAGGGAGGGAGGGAGGGAGGGAGGGAGGAAGGAAGGAAGGAAGGAAGGAAGGAAGGAAGGAAGGAAGGAAGGAAGGAAGGAAGGAAGGAAGGAAGGAAGGAAGGAAGGAAGGAAGGAAGGAAGGAAGGAAGGAAGGAAGGAAGGAAGGAAGGAAGGAAGGAAGGAAGGAAGGAAGGAAGGAAGAGAAATCCTGTTCTTTCTCACAGTTTATTACCAGCCATCCTTGGTTGGTTCCACAACCATCCTGCTATCAGCATTTCAGGCAGACACATTAGCCCCTTATCTTCTGAGATTCTACACCTTCTCACTGGCCCCACCATCTTGTGGCTCCAATAGCTAAAAAAACTTTTGTTTACAAGAAGGCAATTCAGGTGCTTTGTGTCTGGACACCATCACAGGGGCTATAGCTGGTAGCATGGAGTTGTCTGCCTTGGAGACACCTGCTTTGTGATTATGGGCTCTGAGACCCCTGAGATCCATGAGAAGACTTCAGGACATGATACAGGCTCCTGCAGCCGTGGGCTGAGGGCACTATGGCAGCAAGTTTTTCCCTGAGGGTCCTGGGGTGCCACTGAAAGGTGGCAGCTGCAGTGTCTGTGGGCACAGGGCACACCAGGAAGAAAGTGATTCTACTTTGTTCCCTGAGCCACACACATCTTCTAGGGTCACTTTTTCGTCTTATGTACTTCCCTGGGGAAAAAGGAGCTAACTTGTTTCCTCAGTCAAGTTCATTGTTTATTGTGATATTTTGTGGATGAACAACCTGTTTAACTCATTGTTTACCCATCCCTCAAAGAACTTTTTCTCCTACCCCTTCTCTTGCACCTCCTTTACCTGACTGACCTCCATTCCCAAACTGTATCTCAGTGATGAACTTGATCAATCACTAGCCTCTACAATCCCACAAATGTGGATGTTCAAAATTACACTCAGGTTTTAACCCAACAGCGTGGCTCCGTCTCCAGGTCTGTGAGATTAGGATTTACAAAACAAGGAGCAATAAGGTCACCTTCATGTGAGCAGAAGGGTCAATTTCCTTCTGGTGATCCCACTTTTCCTTTGAAACAGATATTTCCCAGGAATGGGTGTACCACAGCTCCCTGTAATGTGGAATTTCCCCAGCCCTCCTTGCTGCAGCTGTGACAGATAGCTGTGCAAAAGCTGCTGGCCCGTGTGCCGGCATCTGGAAGTTGCACAGTGACAAGCCCAAATGAGAAGTCATCTTGCTTTCATGTGGCACGATTTCTGTAAAGCTGGGGTCTCCAGTGAGGACTTAAACTAATCTCACATAGTTTATGAGTGAAAATCCATTTACAATGAGAATGACCCCCACTGACCAAGAGTTTAAACAAATGCCCTCTGTATGCATTTCCTACAGTGGGGATCAAGTTCCATAGGTATGATGTAAGCAGGCCTCAAAAAAGCCTCTCACCTACACACAGAACAGAAATCATTTGCAAGGAAAACTGAAATGACAGCCATATGCATGGAATGTTTTATATGCTAGAGCCAGGCTTGCAGACTCCAAGGAGGAGGATCTTCTGATCTGTCGACACAATTGAAAACAGGTGTCCGACATGCTGCACATAAAGAAGTATACAGGCAATCTGGGAGCTCTCTGGAGATTCTTTCCACTTTTGAAAATATGGAGACAACTTCCCAGCCCCCAATCCCATCTTTCCCTCTTCCCATAATTCCCATCCTCCCCCTCCTCCCAGAAATGAGGAAATTGCTAGGCCATGGTGATGCTGCCCCATTTAGTGAAAGAAAATGTGAAAAAGATTAAGGAGGATCCATCAAAATGTCAGCCTGATGTTGAACTGCTGGAAAAAAACCCTTTTCTTAATTCGAGTGTCTGTCACCAAGACCTGGGTCACCTTGTTTTCCAAGTGAAAGCCTTTGACTGTGACCCAGGCATGCTTCCTGTGTCCGACTCCTATTTAGCAAATAAACTAAAAGTACTGCCCATATTTACGGTAAACACCTGATTAGGTTCTACCAGAAAAAAGAAATACAGCTGGATAATACAGGACCAGATTAAGTTTCCTTTTTATTTGTTGTCACCAAATGCTCCCAATCTTTTTGAGCTCTAAGGCTCGTTAAGTAGATGTTTTAAAATGGTGCAACAGACAACGCAGCTGTATTTCATTTATAGATAATGGATGCAATAATGTTATAACCCAACTAGGTATGTTGACTCATGAGCTAATTTAGGTGTAGATGTTACAGCACTTGTGCAGCTGGAAATGTTGCCATCACACAAATCAGTTGCAGATTAATGGAGTCAGGTCCCTGTCTGCACTAGGAAGAGATGAAAGGCCCCAGTCAAATATAAAAACAAGTTCTGAAGAGTTATTGTAAGTTTAAGCAGTACTTGAAAAATATTTTTCCAACCACAATACAAACTGTAACATGAACTTGGAATTGCTTAACTATATGGTGATTTGGCAATTTTATATACAATGGACTCATAAAGCTGAGAACATGGATAAGCATAAAAGAGCACAGTCTATTGTTCAGAAGGTGAGACAGAGGTGAGCATTTTCACTTCTATTATTTTCTTTGATACTGAATTATGTCAGTAAAGCTGTCTGATTCTCTGTTTCCTAGTGTAGTTCTCAGGTAATGATACAATATAATGTCTCACGTACATACATATATGTATTAATTATTATTTTAATTGCTCCTACTGTTTTTGTAGTATAGTTACTACTACTAACTCCAGGACCTGATGATATTTGGCAACATGACCAAATGGAAGTTAGAAAAAATCTCCTTTCGTCTCTATGCATCCCTGGCACCTCTTGCACACTTTGCCTCCTTGGAAGAGGAGTAAAAAATTTTGTGCATCTTCTGAATCTTTCCTGTAATCTCTGGGAAAAAAGCAAAAAACACGGCCAATTTTGAAGTACTGTGATGACAATTCCTATCACTTAGAGTGTAGCAACATTTAAATGTAGGAGTGTTTTCCCAACCATTAACTAGGTGAGTCACTTTGTATATGCCTCTGTGTTTTTGACAGTGAACTTGATGCTAGTGATCAGCTTTCCTGAGGAAAATTAATGTAAAAATTAATGCAAAAAAAAAGTAGTTCCAGAAAAAAAACCAGGAAAAATAGGGCTCCTGTGAATTTATGCCTCAAAGCTAAGCTGTCTGATGTCTTCTGAAGCATAAACACTGACCAAGGTTTTTCCTCTCCTTGGGACAGTCATATTATCTTTCACCCATCTGACTATCTGAGAATAGATCATGGTTGAATAAAGTCTGAGGCCTCTGACTCATTTCTCTCTCCCCACTATTTTACTATCTCTTTACAGAAGATGCGTGAAAGTATTTCGCACTATGTCCTCTGCACATTCTAAAACTGACAAGCAATGGCAAGGTAGCAGTACTCAGAGGTACAAACAGGCAGATGAACAGAGGCACATGAAAGTACATTTCCCCAGGAAACAGGCTAACACTGTTTCCTTGACTTGTTTCCACCAATCCATCTGTCTTCACTGGCTTTGCTTCCTTTCTCATGCTGATTGTTTCAATAACCATTGAGAAGGATTATACTGAAAATGATAATGGATTAGACAACAGTTTTAAAGATTTTTACATTTTTTTACAATAACCCATTATAGAAAATAATTTTGAATCTCTCTGAATCTTATTTACAAGGAAAAAAGTCATTTCAGGCTGAGTATTTCCAGACTGGCAAGAAAATGCTAGCCAGACTCTTCTCTTGTGAAAATGGAGACATTTCTGTGGCTGGTATTTGATTCAGCAATTTCACAGCAATGGGTCTAATGCAATTTATCTATGGTTTTAGAGCATCCAATTTCAGTCACTCCTAAAGAATGCCATCATGAGTTTATTACGCAGTTGATATAATTTTCTCTGTGAACACGAGAAAAGGAAACTCATGGTTAGAGGGAAAGTATAGGAAATTAGAATTAGTGTTAGAATCCACAGAATGATATATATAAATGTACAGATTTAAACATATATTTGGACTTTGTTGCTTAGTTTTTTACTATTGACCTGTGTTTGGGTTATGGAATGGTTGCTGATTGAATATGTGTACTGAATTGCTGATTGTTGGCAGAATGAGCAAAAAACCCTTACTCATTAATATATAATAGGGGTAGGACATCTTGGAGTTAAACTTTTTGGAAGTGTAAGTTGCAACCTATGAGCTAATATTTGAGGAAACCCTGTTTCTTTGACTATAACCAAATGTGAGGTCATGAACATGTGGAAAGCACAACAGACAGCAAAAACATCCCATCCCATCCATGGGATTATCGTGGAAGTTCTTCTGGCATTTCTTTGCAGTGTGAAGAAACCAGGCTTTTCCTTGTGTGCCCCATCTCACTTTAAGGTGGACATGAGTACAGATTTTTGTTCATTTATAACCTCCTTTTTCTTAAGCCTTGTCCTTCTGTTTAATATAAGTGATACTTTGACTGAAATTGCCTAGCTGTTTTTATATTTATTGCTGATGCTATGGGAAAGAAAAGCAGCATTTTCTTAAGTCTGCCTGTGCTTTACTGAGAGTACTTAGCTGACCAACCAGATGAAGCACAAGAGCAGAGGTTTGAAGGAGGACTCCAAAGAGGTTAAAAGGAGGGATAAAACTGTGAGTTATAGATATGCAGCAACTGGCCTTAACCTGAAACCGTGTTAGGATGAGTGGTGTGTGTAGAATCACATCAGTTCCAGAACATGGAGTTCAAATCCATGATGCTTCAAAGCAATGGTTTCTATTTCAATGCAAATTTGACAATGATAGATGTTAATCACACTCCTTAATGAAGAACCAGAGGCATAAAAGTGAGTAGTCTGGCATATGAATCCCATAAAATAGAAAAGAACCACATGCAGTAGGCATACTTAACTTCTTGGGAAACCAATCAACACTTATAAAATGTGGCTACGTGGTAGCGTACAATACTTCAAAGTTAGCATAGTCTGCAGTTAAAACTAGAACCGGGTTTGACAAAAATGTCAGTTGCAACTGCAGGAAAAACAGCAGAATTAGTCGCTGAACTGAAATAATTTTCTTGAAAACAGAATTGTCAGGAACATAAATAACTAGCTCTGAAAATCAGATTTTTTTTTTTTTCATTTACCGCTATTAAGAGGAAAAACTGTCTGCTCGAACCCTGATCCTGAAAGGGTTTAATTTACTTGCCCAATTTCAGACATGAGTAGTCTCAGTGACTTCAGATGGAGGGTAGTCCTGCTGAGATCAATGGTGGTACTCACATATATAACATTAAGTACATGCATGCATCTTTTCAGCACCCAGATCTCAAATGCCTACCAGAGAAATAAGTACACCTGGAAATAAATATCAAAGTGCAAAGAGAATCTTTTTTTCCGGACTGAGATGAGTATTCAGGAAATGGACACAATAGCTCATATGTGATACATTTTATCACTTCTGAAAAGCGTAAATGGAATCACTTGTGGAAAGTGCAGGAAGATTACAGTGCAAGGTTTAGGGAAATTGCAGTCTGCGAGTCTCTCTCTCTCTCCAATCACACGTTTGCTGGGATCATCAAAGTTTTCCCAAATGTCTTTGTGAGTGGGATTGTAGGTGAAGTTGAACATTTATGGGCTCAGAAATTTGTCCAAGGTTCTCATTTTATTTCAATACGAACTCATGTTACTTCTGTTGAAAATTCTACTGACAGTCTCATACATGTAATTTATGACACTTCCTATCAAGATGTTTAGCTGAATTAGAAACACTTGTGAAGAAGCCCGTCTGCAGCCAGTTAAAGAGCATTTTTGTAGCAGAGGTGAGGGCTGTTGAAGCAACAAAGGAGGACTCATCTTACTTTTATTCCAAAGGCTGTTGATCAAGCAATTGCAGCACAAACTGCTTACAGCTGTGGCTTTTGTTACGGTGGCAAAGAACGTGTTTAAGGGCAGACAGAAAGCTGTGCTGTGTGCTAGCTTACAATGACCATGCAGTTTACACACCAAACAGTCCAAAGCATATTTCTGCAACTTCCAGATTTCTCGGTGAAGTGGCACTGATTTGTTCTCTCTTCTTTGTCATTTGTTTTATTGAGGTGGTTACCTGTATGTCTCTCCTACTTTCCCATCTTAACGCCGTGTTATGTGAGTCTCCTAGCTCCCAGATTTGTTTTTAGGCATGTGAGTACTTCTATTTAAATGAATAAAACTAAAATTAAAGATGCCCATAGGTCTGAAAGGCATTATTGTTTACCTAGTGCCGGGACTGTATCAACACCAAATGAGAGCATTTCAATCACTAAAATTCACCTATCTGAGCCTTTTAAAAAAATCAGACAGCTTATTTATCTGTGCAAACCAGAGATACAGCTCTCTGTTTTTATACAGTTACCTTTTAGCTGGGTGCTGTGTCTCTCTTTAGAGACACGAGAATTTCATAAGAAAATGTTAAGAACTATCTTGCTTGTGAAGTTGGATCATTGTCTGCCTTCAAGTCGTCCCCGCGTGGGTGCAGATGCCAGGGTGTGAGCACTCATCCCTCTGTCCCTACTGTATTAGCTGGGTGCACAATGGGACACAGGCCAAATTTATTTCATGTTTAGCTGTCTGCAACATAGCTCTGTGTTGTAAGTCAGTAGTCCACTCTGCCTTCATGGTTAGTAGATAAGCAGCTCCAGAGTTTGCCTGTCTTCAGATGAGATTTACTGCCCTCTTGAGGTATTTATCTTTCTCCTCCAAGAACAAAAGTAGCTTGAAAGACCTTGTGCCCTTGTGTAGGAAGTTTGTATCAACAACAGCCAGCTGACATAACTTTTTGCACTAAGGAGCATGGGCTGCAGTCCTCTGAAAACCTCACCACATTCTGCTCAGACAGTTTAGAAACTGTAGAAGAAACTGGCAGAATTAGCTGAAATCAATTTGGATTATCCTGTTATGATGTGGCTATGTGGTATTTCCTTATGTCATGGAGCTCTGCTATGTGGTAGGATGCTGCAATTAAGTACCCAAGAAATGATTCATGGAACACAGGATTCATGTGTGTTCTCACCAGAACACCACGGGCAAGCACTGCCTCTGAAGCCTTAAGGTGCCAAGGCTTCCTGAAAATGCACCACAACGAGTTGGAATAAATGGGCCCCTGGCTAAATTTGCTAACTTCATTTATCAATTTCATTTTTCCTCTCTCTGGTAGGACTTGCTTCAGTCTGGCTCCTGTCTCATACTTTACTGGGTTACTAACCTGATATCATTAGTTTGCATACCTGCTTACTGGCATTGCCTGGATTTATTCTGTGTTACAAAGGCAGCAGTTGGGCTGGATGCACTCAGCTCTTTGAAGGCCCACAGAATTACAGCCAAAAGTCTCAAAAGGGTTTTGAAAATCATGGCCACTGGGATGGTAGTAACCTATCTGAGGGGAAGTAACTTGTCATGCCTTTCTGGAGAAGACTCTATTGTCTCTGAGATTTCTGCTTTTGATTTTCTTTTGGTTAGAGAGTTTATTTCAAAGTTCATTTCCAGATTAAAAATGTCATACTTTGTTCCACAAAAGCTTTTACTACACAGAAGTAATTTAGTTTATCCCATTTAGATGCAATGATACATGTCAGATCATCGATATCAGGCAAGTTATAGTCTATATAGGAGAGATGCTTGCTGCTTTTGTATTTTCTTTTACTGTGAGAAAAATATATTAAGCTGGACAGAAGAGGTGCATTTTTGGTGAATAAAAATAAGAAAGAAATTGGTCAAAGTCCCCTTGTAGGATCCCGAATGAGTACCCCTTAGAAAAAAAATACCTGCAGAAAACCATAGAGGAAAGATACCATGAGATAAAGATATCATGGGAATCTTACACTAATCAAAATCTTCTGTGACTACCTTATTAAGATACTTGCTTTAAGAACAAAACATATGGTAGAAGCTTCAATGCGATAGCTCACCACCAACAAATATGTAAAATGCTCCCAGTTCCTTCAAATATTTAAGTAATGCTGGCTTAGGGTGTTTCATTCACTAGCGAACACAGTGATTTGTGAAGCACAGCTAATGCGTCCCTGGGAAGTTCCAGCATGAAATAAGACTAGGTGTGAAAGCCTGTCAGAGTCCAAAGAGATATGATTTAAGGGGAAGCACTCCCTGAAAATGTGAGGATGAGTGTTACTAACTTAATCCATATGATAATTTATCCCCCCAAATGTATGACAGAATACAGGGCAGAAATGCATGAGACAGACATTAGTCATTGTCCACAGGTCGTAATTTTTCCATGAATTTATCAGCAAGGGTTGCCATGCTGTGTTTAAAGCATTTGTAAAACAGATTAGTATGCAAAGATAAAAAGTAAAGGAGCCTCCCTATGTTTACTTGCAGATACACACACGCTCAGAAAATTTAAAAGAACTTGTTTTATTACCAATGTATCTCTGCACTCTTACACAGCAATAGAAATAACTGAATGGCAGGTGACTAGGCAGATATAGATAAGTGCGAGAATGTGGCTTTTTGCCACCAACGCTGTTATATGTATAAGTAGATGTGTGATATAATTTTCTGGGGTTTCTCTTTCTTTTGTAGCATGAGTATTGCCAAAAATTGCATATTGCCAAAAGCAGAACGCCCTGATTTTTTGTGGGTGATCCTAGATTTACTATTATCAGCACAAAACCATAATATATATAGCACTTACAATTTAATCTAATATTAGACTGTACAGAATCCATCTGTACAAGCATAGGAAAAAAATACAATTTCCATTCAACATGTAATATTGGGGGAGAACTAGACCTGGGGAGGGCTGTGTTACAGCTAAACTGTAAGGCTTAATTTTGGTAGTGAAGGGCATATGGGATATTAGTTCATGGCACAATTGAAAGAATATATCCTGGTTTTGGGGTGTAGTATGAGATGTGCTAGAGAAGCCTTTGCATTCTAAATTTTACACTACATCTTGGACAGAAGTACCTGAAAAAGAGACAGGGGAGTGCAAGAGGAAATTTTAACTCTGCTGTCTAAATCCCTTTTCTGTTCCCTGTCACACTTGGTCTGTCTGACAGTAAAAGAGGTGACTTTTGAGCAAGTCTGACATAGTTCTGTCAAAGGTAGTTGTGGTCGGGGTGGGTGGACCAGGAACATCCCTGCACTGACCTAGTGCCCTGGGACACATGAGGTGACACTACTGTGCACATAAAGGAGAAGTATTTCTGGCAGCTGCCACTCCAGCTAATGTGGTTTACCCAAGGCAAAGGCACTAATCAGTTCCTTCCAACAAACACTATGCTCTGTTGAATCAAGCTGTAACTGTGTCACATCTTATGATTTTGTGATTCAGTCTGAGCACACGGATTGTGCATTGGTATGGGGAAAAATATGTAATACTTTTACTGGGGGAAGAAACCACTTCAGGACTTAGGAGAGTATTCACAATATATTGAAAAGGGTACGTGTGGTCAGGTTGCTTTTATATGTGACTTCCCTTGAAAGTCACACATCTTGACATTTTCTTCTCAGTTGAAGAGCTTTAACAGCAAATAAAGCTGCTACTCTCAGGCAATCAGAGGTTGATTAGGTTCAAGTGTGATATAGAAAACACGCTAAAAATAATATGTAATGACTTGACCCTGGCCAGACACCAGGCACTCACTCACTCACTCACTCACTCACTCACTCACTCACTCACTCACTCACTCACTCTCCTCTGCAGCTGGACAGGGGGGAGAAAATTTAACAAAGACTTCCATTTAACAATGGATTGAGATAAGGACAGGGAGAGATCCCTCATCAAATGCCACAATGGGTAAAACAGGCTCTAATTAGAGATATGAATTGAATTTATTACTAGCAAAATCAGAGCGAGATAATGAGCCCCCCACCCCTCCCTCCTTCCCAGCTCCACCTCCTACCCATTGCATAAGGAGAGAGGGAATGGGGGTTAAGGTCAGTTCATGACCTGTGGCTTCTCCCACTGCTCAGGGAGAGGAGTCCTTCCCCTGCTGCACTGTGGGGCCCCTCCCACGGGAGACAGATCTCCAAGAGCTTCTCCAGTGCGAGTCCATCCCACGGGCAACAGTCCTCCCCAGACTATTCCACGGGGTGCAGTCCTTCAGGGACAGGCTGCTAAAGCCTGGGAGCAGGGCTCCTCTCTCCATGGGCCTCCCACAGGGTCACAGCCTCCTCTCAGGCATCCATGTGCTCCACTGTGGGCTCCTCCATGGGTTGCCGGTGGATTCCTGCATTCCCCACGGATCTCCATGGGCTGCACCATGGGCTGCAGGGCAATCTTGGCACCTGGAACATCTGCCCCTCCTTCTTCACTGACTTCAGTGTCCACTGAGTTATTCTCACATGTTTTTACTCTGCTTTTCTCTGGCTACAATTACAATGGTGCAAATGCAAGAGCTTTTTCCTTTCTTCTTAAATTTATTATCATTTATTATTATGAGGTGTTACCATCTTTTCTAATTGGCTCAGCCTTGGCCAGAAGCACCTCTGTCTTTGGAGCCACCAGGGATTGGCTCTGCTGGATATGGAGGAAGGTCCAGCAGCTTCTTATAGAATCCACCCTCTAGCCCTTGTCCCCCTCCTCCAAAAAGTTATGCAAATTCAATACATAATAGAAAATACTTTATAAAACCAAGAATCTGTCATGAGCTGCTCCTGAAATAGGACTATAATGGCCATGATATTTTGGAAATGTTAAATACAGTAGAAATCTGTCCAGGGACTTGAAAAGAAAATTTTTCCTTGTGGGTCATACTTGAACTGATATTTCTGTGAGTTACTAAAACACACTGCTCAGGTGAAGGTGTTGGCTATGGGGTTTGCTAATTCAGCTTTCTTCTGCTTTTGAAAGTATTTATATTTCTTACCTTTGCTATGAATTATGAGAATGAACTCTACAGTATATTTCTCTTTTGGCTTTAAAATGACTTGGCTTTGTTTGCTTTAAACCTGGTAGATTGTCCCTGGGCTATGCAAAAAAAAAAAAAAAAAAAAAAAAAAAGTTTCCTAGTAATTTCTTCAAGCTATTCCTGATATTTATTATCAGACCTGGGCCATCTACTCCTTTAACCATTCCCTCCTTTTCACTAAGGAGTCTAAGTATATTTAGTTTTTCTACGTATGGAAGCTGTCCCACGTCTTTGATCACACATGCTGCTGTTTTCAGACTGTATATCTTGGGGCCATTTAAACAAAAGGGCATCATCTGTGAGGGGCTTCACTCCTCTCTGGCAGCAGGTGAATAACCTCAAGTCACAACAAACTGCTAATATGTTCCACCTTGGCTCTGACAGAGCACTGATGGCTTTCTATTTCCTTCAGCATCTACATGCTGGACCAAATGAACAGTGTTTCTTGTGTGTGGTTAGTGTTTAATGCCTCATTGTGTACATGGCCTTGAAAGATATATTTTTATAGGTAAGCACCTCATAAAATATTTTTCTGAGGACATTTATCAAGAGAGACTTTGAGAAACTGTAAGGAAAGGGGAATTAGAAGGTGGGGGAAGAACAACATGTGCTTTTCAGCTGCCACAAGGTCCTGCAGCAGCAGCCTTCATGTGAGAGGCGACACTTTGCACATTACAACAGGGAATCAAAAGATTTATACTCAACACTCCATATATATGACTCTCCATGGCATCATTTTGAAAAGGTGATTATTTGTTTGACATGAGCGAATTTTTTTACATTAAATGCTGAAAGTTCTCTATGTACATAGCCATAATCACCTGATGCTGCTTTTTCTTGCTGCATAGCTTTTAATAATAAATAATCATAATAATGATACTTAAGTTCTCCATAATTATCCCATTTGTTTTCCAAGAACCCCGGGGCTGTTATTTATCACTTGATATGAATGCTCCCTGCCCCTCTCCCTCTGCTTACACATGCATATAAAAGAAGTACAGACATATAGGAAGTGCCTTATTTAATTTGATGGCAGCTCTGCTTATTATTATCTCCCCAAGCTGTGGTAAGTGCAGTTCAGTTTTTGGGAAATTATAAAACCAGAAACCACAGCTCCCCTGCTAGGTTTCTCCGTGGGATCTCCCATTCTCTACACCTAAAGGTACAACATGTTCAAAAGCAACGCACTGACTGTGGAAAAGATGTCAGGCAACACCTCTTAAATTCTTATATAAGTCAAGGGTTGAAGCACTCAAGGAGTTTAGACAGGACCACTTAGTAGATATTTTCTCTATTCTTGAGTTTACATGGCAGCTTGGGCTAATGAGGGTCTTCCCCTCACGCACATGCAGGGTGGGAGGAGGGGGAAAAGGACACAAAAACTAGACAAGGAGTCACCACAGTAAGAGAGAAAGGTCTGACTGTGAAAGTTATTACAGCAAAACACCTGCAAAGTGTAATCTTTGTCCATATCTGGTTTCTGAAGAAAAGTTGCCCTTTTCTGCTAGTTTGAGGTACACACAACAGAATAATTTCTCCTCTTGGCCTCCTCTCTCCATATTATTAATCTTACAGAAGAACAAGCTGATTTGGGAATAAAAAAAAGAACTGGGCTCAACCGTAGTTATTTTGTGAACTACTAGTTTCAGTAGGGTGTTTTTGTCCAACATTTGAACTTTATGGTTTTTTCTTTCTCTTTTTCCCTGTCATCTTATTGTTCAAACTGTTCAAAAGGAAAGAAGTCAGCAGTTCTGAAACAACACCTGAAAAATGAAGTGCAGAAGTACATACAGGCAAGGATTTAAGTTTTCCAGAAACTGACAACAGCAGATAAAAGCCTGTCCAGCTTCCTGCAGCTGCTTCTGTAAAAGACTTGGCTGGTAAAGGCTTAGAGAAGAAATGACATGTGCCCCAGCTGCGACCAGACTTTCCCTGAGTGAAGTTCTGCTCGGGCAAGACTCCTGCTGCTGTAGCTGTCATGCCCTCCCCCATCCATGCAGCCTGCAGTAAGGGTTATTTCACAATCTCAGCAAGCAGAAAGCAGTAGGAAGTCTTTTGAATTGCTTTCTGCCCATGCCATTTTATTCTAGTTCTTACAGTCTTTTGGCCCTGACCTGACCCAGCCTCACTCATTGGAGAAGACCAGCCTCACCTGACAGCATCTGTCAAAGAATTTTTCTTCTCCCTGCTTTCCTCATCAAAATTAATCTAGATTGTAAATCACTGGCTTCTCTTGTTAAAAAACCCAGAGACAGCTTTTCCAGTAGCTCACTGGGACAAGCACAAAGTATAAGGGAGTTATGATCTGTTACTAGGTTTACAATCAATATTAGGTCTACAATCAATATTAGAAAAAGAGATAATGATAATTTCAAATCTGAAATGCCTTTACTGTATACCAGATACAAATACAATTGAACACAAGCTTTCATTTTCCACCACATTTTCCTTCTATGAACCTTCCCGTTTGTGTACAATTTTTCACTATAAATATATCTTTATCTCCTTTCTTTTCTTCTTTCTTTTCTCTTGCATTTCCTCTATTTTTTTCCCATATCTTCTGCAGTTCACCTGTGCCTTTCTTGTAAAGCTGGGGTGTCGTGGGGTGTCTTGTGCAGGGCCAGGAGTTGGACTTGATGATCTTTGGCATCCTTTCCTACTCAGGATATTCTGTGATTCTGTGACTTGCTTCTTTGCAAGTATGTTCCTGTGCATTCAGAGATGAGAAGTTTTCTGGTGCAGCTATTTTAATTTCACTCTGCAAAACCAACTGAGTGGTGTTGGCACCAATCTGTGATTTGGTTGCATGGTGTTTCTTCTGCCTTCTGTGAAATCTGGGGAGAGAGCTAAGAAGTCAAGTGAAAATCCTAGCTCAGACCACGGTAGTCCTGGGGTCCTCCACGTTTTGGTAATTATCCCACGATCCCACAGGTAGGATTGACCCTCTGGGTAGAGGCTAGGAGCATTCTCCACATAATTCACTATACTCTTGCCTGCCCAGCTAGCGAGTGAGTTATGAGCAGTGCTGGCCAGAGCAAGTGTTTTCAGGACAAGATGTTGAAAGCAGAAGTCTCAGCAGATCGTTTTGGATATATGCTGACACAGCAGAGTTCAGATGATCCAGGAGTCAGTGCTCTTTAAATAAAAGCTGTAACCCAACAGCACATGCTTGGAAGGGAATTCAAACCAAAGCCTTGAGCCTTGCCGCGTTCCCCTGCTGACTAAGTTATGTAGCAGCTTGCAGGTAACAGAGAAACTGTTTCTTTTTTCCAGCTGGATCAGAGGTAACCAGGCTCAGAAATGGCAATGAATCTCTCCAGCCACGGTGTGTGTCCCACCAGACTACTCAGTCGGTTCATTATTTTGTTCCTTTAAGGAATAAAGCAGCTGGAACAGAAACTTTTACCCACACCAAACCATCTTGAATCTCAGACAGCATCACTTTGTCCTCAAGATCACAATAATGAGGGCATTCCTGACCCCACTGCCTCACTCCCACAACATCCACTCTTCTACGCTTATGAAAAAGTACCATGATACGCGAAAACCCATAAACTTTAAAACCAAGCCTCCCTCCCCCCCCCCCCCCTTTTAAGTTCTGGGAAATTCACAAAGGTTATGAAGCAGAACTTTCCACGGATTCCTGTGCCTGTGTATGAAATCTCATTTGCATTGCTCTTTACTAAGGTACTGCTGCTGCTTTTGATGCCATCACCGATTGTACAGACGTGGTTTTCTAAGACTACTTTCCAAGAAGAAGTCATGACAGAAAAGACCATTCAGTTTCTGGTTGGTAGGTGATGGTACTTTGTGTTTTGCTTCTTCTCCCATCTCATAACGATGGTAAGACCAGGTGGAAAGGAAATAATCTATACAAGAGAAGACATTTTCCTCTCCCCAGCTGGACCACTTCCAGTTACCCTGCACTGACAGCAGTCTTGTCAATGATTATGAAAAATAACTGTTTGCAATGAAAAACTATCTGTCTTGGCTCGTCTGACAGAGGTGACGTGTGTCCAGTTTCTGAGTCTTACCTGTGACACCCGAGATTTGCAGAATGCACCTCTGGACTGAAAACCCAGAAGCTGCTGATGTAATTGTCTGCAGAGGAGTGTAAGCTGCTATGACTTGCATGCCCAGCCATACAAGTTTTAGTTACACTGAGACAGGCTAAAATAAAGAATGGACAGTGGCCCAAAAATATAATTGCTTGTTTAAGAGTCGTTTCACATTGAAAGTAACCTGAGAGCTCTTCCTGAGTAGCCCTAGGTGCTGCCACTTGGTGTCCTACACTCCTGCTCCAGCAGAATACACCATGAGCACTCGCTACCCTTGAGTATCTGCTACTGAAGTTGCCATGAGCAATTGGCAAAGATGTATTCAAGTCTTAGCAAAGGAGAAAGGAATTTGCAATGGTTTGCAGTATTTTCTGAATTGACATGGGCTCTCTCATAGCCAGATTCAGATCATGTTTAAAGATCAAAGTTTTTCTATTGTTGGTGAAAGACCCCCTGAACCTCATATGATCTGTTGCTAGACTGGGATCTACCATACAAGAACTCCTATGCTTTAACTAGATTGTGCTACAAGAGCAGGGTTGTACTTGAACGTATTTGAATGCATTTTTTCTACTGTTAAACAGACCTCTGCATGTAACAGGGTAGCTCCATTTACACAATTTATATTCTGGCTCCTTTCTACATATATAGAACATCCAGTAAAAAATTTCCTTTTGCAAATTAGAAGATTAGACAAATGTATTTTATAAACTGATTTTTTTTTCTCCCTGAAGTTTTATATTCTTTCATTAAAAACCCTGAACATTTTGGCATTCAACTATATTTCTTTAGCAAATCTTTAAAGCAGCAGCTTTGCTTACTGCCAGCATGACACAATGCAAAAACATATTGTTCCTTACAAAAAAAAGAGAGGAAATTTGAAAAAGTGTGGGAAGGGAAGAGAGAGGCTCAGACCTCTCCTCTCTGGTCAGACCATCCTTGGACTCCTTCTGAGCCCTGTAGGGGGCTGGCAGGAAAGAATTTGTAGCCACAGGGACATGTTATCCAGAACCAAGGGCTGAACCTAATTGTAAGCAGATTTTGCCCACCTTCTTTTGGATGAATGATGGCCCACTGGCATGTGACCTGGCTTGGCAATTTCCCTGCAGTGTCCAGGCTGCCATAAGGAGATACGTAATGTCTAGAGTGATAGGAAACTCTTCAGTGCAGATGGTACAGAGCTGCCTCATAAAATGACTCACTGTGAATCCTTACAGAAATCTCAGCTATAAAAATGATAATGGAAAAAGCACAAGAAAATGCAAAATGTCTTAAGAACAATTTGTTCCAACTCATGTCTTCCATTTGATGTACAAAAAAAGACAAATTCTACAACCGAACCAACAACTTCTTCCCTTGTTTTTGACTGGCCAGGCAAAATCTATTGGACAAAGTACTGGAATTGTGGAAGTGGAAAGAGCTCTTGGGGGAGGTAAAATGACAGCTGGCAAAGTTCTGACCATTCCTTAGGGAAGAGAACTTACTTCTTGGGAAATGCTTTGTGCACAAAACTCTCCTTTTCCCTTTTCAGTCCTCTAGTCTTCCCAATAGTGGGGGGAAACAATTAGTAAAAGATAACACCTGCATTTTTTTTTCCAAAAGAATCACTGGATTTTAGTTCAGAAATAGACTCTGAACCTTTGTGGGTGGAATTTTTTCTGCAATCCCTGAAGTGATTACAAACATGTATTTTAGAACACTGTGCCATTTAAGTCACATTTTCAATTCTTTTCTTCTTTACTTTGAATTCTCACACATTTTTACTTGTTTTTCAGTATAATTTGTTGCGCATTTTCCAGGATTTTTCCCTCATTTGAAGCAACATCTCTGCAGCATTCTAGAATTGTCTATGACTTTCATTCAATTTACTGTGTTCAGTAAGGACAGGAAGTAACACAAGACCAGAAGTAACACAAGAATCAGAGAAGAGGGGAGCATTGAATATACTTTTATCCTTTCTCCTCTTTCCACCAAGGGAGATGATATCAGAACACTAAGTGAAAACATACGAATCATTTTGAAAGTACTATCTGCCTGCAGGTTGTATGTGTTATTGTGATGATGATACAGGGCACCCTGTGTTCCTGCTCCACAGTTGCTGTATCGGCATTTTAATGGGCTTTAGCAGCAAATCCTCTAATTTCTCCAACTTACCTCACTTAGCTTAAATTTGTGGAGCAGATCCTATGAGAATAGAACAAAATTTTCTGTAAGAAGTTAAACCCATATTTCAGGTCCATGAATTCACCAAGCTCTCTCCAGTCTCTTGCAGGGGAAGCAAGGTCAGAACAAATGCCTGATCCTCTGAGATCAGCTGAAACAGTACAAGCATTTAGGATGCTTGGTACAAGGAATCACAACTGGTATAGTAAGAAAACACAGTTGCTTGGGTCTGCATGGAGCATGAGTGGAAGGGTTTTGACACAAATTGTCCTGTTAATCCACACCTTTGCACTCCTTCTCCTGCTCAGCTTTACCTCCCTTACCCTCCACTGTCTCTCTGCAAGAGCATGTAGCACCACAGAGGTGTAATGTGTCTTTCAAGAGCCACTGAACAACACTCCTTTCCCTCTCAGCTAACTCACAGTGCAAACGTTGTAGATGTCAGCCTCAAGACAAAAAATGCTCTCCTCAGAACAAAGAATCATTCTCAAGAAGACCCTTGGTCTGTACTGTCTGTGGCTTTCCAGCTGTGTCCACATCTTCCTAAACCAACCAGATGTTCCCAGACACTTCATTCTGGAGTTCTAATAGCAGAGCATCTGTGAAGAGCCTGTGTAAATGTAAAGCACTGCTCTCACTCCATGCAGACAGATGGAAATGGAAGAGAAGAACCAGTACCTGTGACATTTTTTGACTGATGGTGTCACTGTGCTATCTGCCTGCCACCTGATGCATGCACTGAATTTGTGTCAGCCTAAGTGTCCTTTTTGCAATAGAGCCGTATTGGGATGAGACAGAAAAAATGCTCAGACCTAAGCAAAACAATGATGTCCATGTTTAGCTCTGTGAGACTCATATTTGGTGCAGTAACAGATTTCAGATTGAGCCCTACCTGTCTGCAATGAAGCAAATGAGACAAGGTCCTCAGGGAGAGGGAACCCAAACAGAGTCATCTCTGAGGAAACAGTCACGTATGCAAAGGCATCAGCTGCAGCAGCAGGAGTTTGAACAAGATTATCTCTCAGTGCTCATATGATCTTAGTTTTTTGAGAACTCTGGAGAAATACTTGTCTGACACATCAGAATTCAGCTTGATATTTACTTTCTGAACTTGTGATCTCTGCTGTCTAGTGTCATTGACCTGATAGAGCAAAGCAGTTGCAGAACAGCACAAGGGAACAACAAGGAGTTTGTGTTTTGAGGATGCAATTTTTTTTTGACAACACAGCACTGATTTGTAAGCACATCTTCAACTTACCATCCAATATTTTCCCCCACAATTCAGTTGAGGTTCCCCAAATTTCAGTCTGAGTCTCTCTGTAGTCATAAGATCCAAACCGATCCATACAAGATGTCATTTATTCATAAAAAGGAAATTAATTCCATGTTTGTATTTGATATGCAGTACATCTGCTACTCTGAATTTGCAGCACACTGCAGAACACTTTATATGCAGGCTGTAAAAGGTTGACTCTGAAAGGTTATGGGGAGAATAGTCAGAAACACAACCCAGAACCTTTCTCTGCCATGATATAAAATAAACTATTTTCTGTCTATATAAACAATTTCATTTCAGAACCAAGCCTCAGGAATGTGGACCTGTGATGAAAATATATAATTCAATTTGAAGTGGAATATTTGGTGATAAAAGTACTCCCAGGAATAATATTTAAAGAAGGATTTACATTCTTCCATATTTCAGTTACTTGTTGTCTTCTGACAAAGTAGACAAACACATTTGGACATTTAACTCACTACATAAGAAATTGAGTTTTCCTAAGTATTTCTTTATATGCACACACGTACTCACACAATCTAAAAAGCCAGATGACTGCCTATAATTTTATTTCAGATTTGTCGAACTCCAAGATCACTAAATTTCAATGTGAAAAAATTCACAGAATAAGTGACATCTAAATTAGATTTGTTAATTAGCTTATATTTCAGCAGAATCCTGGCAGCATTCAAAACTCTTTTGTTTGTATGGTTTTATAAGATATTAGAATATCTTGGCAATAGCAAGTTTACAATTAAATTATTTAATAGTTTCTTTCTAATTTTTTTATAAAGACATTTATAATGTCTTTATAAGGTTATGTAAAATTTTTTTTGAATACTCTGTATAAGCAGTGAACACCCTGTGTTCCATGTTTCTGTTACTACTTAAAACTGTAGTCTTAAAAGGCTTCAGTGGAAGAAAAGCTCTCCTTTTTTCCCCCTCTTCAGCCAGCCAATGAACAGATCCACAAAATAAGCTAGTTTTTTTCCCCCCTCAGAAACGGCTCATAAAGCTGCATTTTGCTGGGTGGACAAAAATCACTGAACAAATTACAGTGAATTTCCTGCATTGCAATCTTTCAAACCATCTAAGGAAATCATGGTGAGTAATGGTACAGATCTGTGCTCTTTCATGTGCTTCATTTCGAGCCCAGACTTTGTCTCAGTTGACATGGATGCTAGCTGCAAAATTTGGATTCAGGTTTTTTTTAATGAGCATTTTGAAAGTTCAGAAGTGTGTATAAATAAGATTTTTTGTTTGTTTGTTTGTTCGTTTGTTTGGGTTTTTGGGGGTTTTTTTTGGTTGGGTTTTTTTTTTCCCCCCCGTTTTTTTTTCCCCCAAACTGTAACACGGGAAGGCTCCTGCTGTGAGGTTTGGATCAAATCTGGATTTTTGGTTTAGTTCTATTTTGGTTTCTAATGTACTAAGTTCACAGTGTGCCATAAACCGCCTCTGTTAAACATGAGCATTGTTAAAACATGCACGAGGCTTGGCTCAAGTTGTGCATCACCTCATGGAAGCCAGCAAAACCATGGGCTGGAAAGAACCCTTGGCTGCAGCATATGACCTAGTGAACACCTGGACTTGCTGGAAGTGACAATATAAATGGTATATTCATAGTAACCATGTCTAAGAATTGCTTAAAATACTCAAGGCCCCAGTTCAGGTAAGGAACCTCTGAAATGTTTCTGGTGCTGCAGGAGGGACTGTCTCAGGCACCACTCAGTTTTTGAAGGGATTGATATTTCTGGACATGTTGTTTAGGAAGCAACAGTACTTTTACAATGGAAAACAAGGCTTGCCCTTGAATTATCAGTAAAATATCAGTTTTTCCAGCTGTGTTGAGTGCTCCATTTGCAGGCACTATGACTGAGTCACAAGGTGTTTTTCACCAGAGCTGCTCCCTGCCACTACAGGACAAGTGTGTTTTCTGACCACTAGCATGTGTAGTTTTGGACTCCTTGCCTCCCAACAGACTTCACCATGCAATCCCCATTTTGCAGGCAACTTCTTTCCATTTAGTGCCTGCAACTCCTTCATTCTACCACCTTTCCTTTGCAAATGAAGAGGTGAAGGCAGGGAATGATAAATGTGATAGTAGAGAGTTTGGTGGAAGTTTATGGCTTGACTGGAAGTCCCCTTTCACATGGGACATTGTTCCACTTTGGAAGGTGGGATGCCTCTAATGATGGCAGTCTAAACTGTTGTTATGCCTCATATAGGCCATTATTAATTCAGTTTTATTCCTTGGGAGAAGCTATGCTGTACGCCTCATCTGCCAGGACTTGTGTTGTGAAGGTAAGGCATTGCATGGGCTACACTTTATGCACCACACTAAATAGTGCTTTATGTGCCAGCTATGGGAGGTTAGCTTAGGAGGGAATGTATTGAGAAAAGTCAGAAGTAAAGTATATTTTTTTTCCCCACCATGCCATAAGATCAACTATTTTTTGTCTGTATAAACAATTTCATTTTAGAACCAGTACGCAGGAATGTAGACCCATGATGAAAATGTATAATTCAATTTGAAGCTGAACATTCGGTGATAAAAGTGTTCCCAGGAATAATATTTAAAAAAGGATTACATTCTTCTATACCTTAGTTGCTTTCTTCCTCTGGTATAATAGAGTCTCTGAGTACATTTCACCCCAAACATCTCAGCTAATACTTGATGAAGTTTCTAAAACAGCTACCACATTATTGCCTTTACATAAAATAAATGTAAAGCTTAAGAACAGCAGCCTCCACTGTCATGCAGGATCCAGAAGACTGCGGGCTTTTACAGTGTGGTAGCTCTAATTTGGGAGACAGCTGTTGACAACTGTGAAGTCTATTTTGTCTGAACAGAAATGCTTAGAAATATCCTTGATTTCCTTTGTGGAAATAAGTAAAGAATCTCACCCATACCACAAATACTTTGAAACCACTGAGAGTGACAGTTGGAGATGATTGTGTCTGAACTTGCAATGGTTAAGGAGGCTTCTGAGTGCATCAGAGCCTGTGCTTTGGGAAGGATATTGGGTGGGAGGAACGTAAAGGGCTCTGCATTTGCCCTCAGCATAGGTCAATGAGCCTCTGTGGTGGCGGTGAGCACAGGAAAGGGACCTGGGCTGTGTAGTTTGTTTCCCCCTGTGCCAGCCTGCAGTCACCAGCCTCCCAGTGAGAGGCAGGTAATTCAGAGCTGTGCCAGCCCTGGAAAACCAGATGTCTTAGTTTGGAAAGAAAGGTATCTGCCAGGCAAATCTGGAGCTTCCTTTAGAATGGAGAATGTAAACCCCCTCCCTCTGAATTATTATAATTTTGAAATTAAGGGGCTTTCAGGCCAATACATGGGAATAAGAATAACAGTTCTTTACTAGGAATATTAAAAACACAGAGTCAGAACATGACCTGACACCCTGTTGGCCAGGGTATTGGCAGCAGTCCAAAATAAGTCCTCCTGGAGTGACAGATACGGTTCTGTTGGAGCAGAGGTGATCCTGTAGAAGAGTGTACCTTCCTTCTGAAGGTCCAGTGGTCCTGAGATGGGTCCAGTCTTCCTCTGGGAATCCAGTGGAAACAGGCTGTCCTGCTGTTGTGAATCCCAGGTTTTAACCAAGTAGAAATGCTTGGTTCCTCCCCCTGGGTGGAGCATCTCCCAATGGGATGATGGAATTGTATCAGCCATGCAGTGAGCCTCAATGGCCCATTAACAGCAGATACCTCTGGAGGGAGGATGGGTGGTGGAAGAGATAAAGGAAACTGTCCCACCAGGTTTTAACAGCTGCCCATTAACAGAGGACACCAGCTCCCTCCTCCTGAGTTACGAGATAAATAAAAACACCTCTTCAACCAGTTTCAACAGAAGGGAATAGAATACATCTTGCATTGCAAACCAAGACATCAGAACAGCCCTCAGGGGATCAGATCTCTGCAGAGGAGCTGGCAGCCCCATGCTTTCAGCATGCTGGGGGTCTGGAGGGAGGTTTAAACCCCTACCTCTCCTGAACTGCACCCAGGGCAGCCTAGCAGAAGTTGAAAGGCTGGGAAAACTTACTAATCCCTGCATGGAGAAGCCTTGGCCATGATTATAAATCTACCAAGGGCTTATAGAAAATTCCCAATCTGTGTGTCTCTTCTGCCTGTTCATTATAATGATTGAGAAAAGTAGTTCTAAGACTGAGACATGGTCACCTTTAGTAAAAGGCACATTTTTGCAACACTACCAGAATGCTAAACTGAGACGTATCTGATATTTGGAGCTTTCTGGCATGGAGTCTTTTTGACATAAAATATACTTATCCCAAAACTCAAGTGGACCTCTGAGATTTTGAAGTTGTAACTATAGCAAACATAACTTAAAGAGCGGGAAAATGTTCTGTCAGTGTCATTTCAGCTCTAAATGCTGCAGTATATTTCTCTTAGATAAAAAGTTCTTCTTGATCTCAAATCAGACTGGGTAATATCAAAGAATTCCAGTGGACTATTTCAGTTATAAAAAAAAAAAGGAGTTTGATACATGACTACTCAAAGGACTTTCAAAAATACTGTGGCAGATTGACCTCCAAGGAAAGTCAGGCCCAATAAAAACACTCAACACAGCTGCGATATCAACCCCTTTTCCTGGGATCCCAAGGTATTGCACAAGCCTTCAGTAGTAGGTGGTATTTGCTTTTCAGCCCAGCTTGAATTATTTCTATATTATGTTTTATTGGATCTATATGTGGCTATTTTATGGCTCTTTAATGTTTATGATGTATTTATTATCATTCCTACATTTCCCCTGCAGCTCTACTGAAGTGAGACTATCTAAAGATTGTGGAGCTATTTGTTATTGTACCTTTAATTTACAGCCACTCCTTATTTTACATTAGAAGAATTCAGCAGTGTAACTCACATTAATTAACTCTCACTATGTCCATCTGAATTCACAGTACTATATAAAAAGCAATTGAAGTAGAGGTAAACAGAGTCCAGGAGCAGCCTGGACCACAAAACAGGTTTATGAGAGGGCCTGGGAAGCAACCTGCCAATGTCAGATCCCTGTTTCCAACACCAAGCTATAAATTGTGTCACTGAGTAGATCAAAAGCCTTGTTCCATTGCTCAAACAATTGCCACGCAAACTTACAGGTATAACAGTAAAACCCAGTCACCTCTTGGTGAGGAGTGTTGTCTGGCAGCAGAGTGAGATGGAGTTTGGTTTGGTCTGAGAAGCAGGTCCAGACTAAGTGAGAAGGCTGTGTTGGGTATGTGTGACAGCTCTGGTGTTCCCTCTGCTGCTGCCCTGTCTCATCATGGCTTTGGCATCCATGCTTAAA
This sequence comes from Chamaea fasciata, assembly GCF_029207755.1. Lineage (NCBI taxonomy): Eukaryota > Metazoa > Chordata > Aves > Passeriformes > Sylviidae > Chamaea > Chamaea fasciata. The sequence goes on along the minus strand of NW_027094089.1, from coordinate 1,922,104 downwards.
AGGAGATATCCATGCCATGAATACTGTCTTGGAGAGCCCTCCAGGCCTGGGTGCTTCCCATGCTTATCAGTTCATGTCTTCTTTCCTGTTCACCAACTCTGACCCTCCCCTGAAGGTACTGTTGCTGTCTAATATCAGTTCAAAAATTTTTGTCTCTGAATCAGAAACCAACAAGGATTTGCTCCTTTCCTTTTGTCCTACCAATTCTTCATCTCCTTGTAATAGAAATAACTTGTAGTAAGACCACAGGATCACAGGAAAAAAAAGATGGGAAGGGATCTCAGGAGATCACCTAGTTCAGCCTCAGCTTACAATCTTCTTGAGTCTTTTGTGTCAAATTAACAATGACAAACCATGACCCAGTTTACACATGTAAAATAACAGGGTACTAAAGAGCGCTGAAGAAACAATGGCAACTTTACACCACCTCAGCTTGCTTCCGCAGTGTGCTGGTTTGGGCTGAGATTGAGTTAATTTTCCTCACAGTGGCTGGCATTGGGCTGTGTTTTGGATTTGTGCTGAACACAGGGTTGATAACACAGACATATTTTTGTTACTGCTGAGCATGGTTTGCACAGAGCCAAGGCCTTTTCTGCTTTTGCTACTGCCACACTGGGGAGGGGACTGGGGGTGCCTGGGAGGAGACAGAGCCAGGACAGGTGACCCCAGCTGACCAAAGGGATGTTCCAGACCATGTGGCACCAAGCTCAGTCCATAAAGTGGGGGAAAGAAATAGGAAAAGGGGGGACATTTGTGGTGATGTCATTTATCTTCTCAAGTAACCACTGGGCATGAAGGGGTCCTGCTCTGCTGGAGATGGCTGAAGACCTGCCTGTCCATAGGAAGCAATGAATTAATTCCTTCTTTTGCTTTGCTTGTGTGCACAGCCTTTACTTTCCCTATTAAACTGTTTTTATCTCAGCCCATGAGTTCTCCAGCTTTCATCTGTCTGATTCTCTCCCCAATCCTGCTGGTAGGGGAATTGAGTGAATGGTTGTATGGTACTTGGTTGCTGGCTGGGTTTAAACTACAATGCACAGCAAAACCATTTTCTTAGATGCACATTTAATCAATTGATGATTAATCATTTGGGATTTTTTTGCTAGTGTTAGGAAATAAGTTTGTTCAGAATCTATGTCATTGTGTGAACTTTTGCACTGACATATTGTCAGCCTTTATGACTATCCCTGGACTCGATCTCAAGCTCATGAAAACCTTGCCTTCTTCCATAGTAGCCATGTGGACACTATACCTGATTATAACAGGGGCATTTGCTGGCCTTCAGAAAATAGAAATTAGCAAAACTGGCAGAGGCCTTGAATGCCATGCGAAGCTTGAACCTTACACTTTGAAAGGAGAAGATTTTCCTAGCACAGAAGTACTGCTTCCAAAGTGGCAGCTTTCTTGGGTGACTCTGGATGCTGGAGAGGACGACTCTTATTCCTTTTCTTTTCCTGTCCTGTGATGTTTTCCTACATTAAAGAGTTGCTTTTCTCCTGCAATGGTTATGTTACACAAATGAGGGGCTCTCTGTGATATCTGTAGGTCACAGTGCCACATACCTGGAGCTTGGATGTTATTTTCATATCTGTGGGAAAACATGCCTCTTCATTGATAAACAAAACTGATAAACCAAAGGACCACTTTACGATTAGATAACACATAAAGGACATTATGGTTTTTAGGCTGATTATAATATTTCTTTGTGAAACTTATTTGGATTATCTTCCTTCTAAATTTCTCTCTTCCAAACACTTCCAAATAATCCCACAACAGAGGTCCAAAACTAAGGAGTGCTCCAAGTTCAGACTCCTTGAGTTTGATGATTGTCAGCCTATCACAAGTTCTTAGGTTATGGCACTATAAACAAAGCTGATCTTAGAAACATAACTGCTTGATAAAAGCATATAATTTCAAACCCACTCAACAAAATCCTCATCAGAAGGGATCTCTTGCTATTGCTCCCCACAAGCAATCAATATATCACTTTAACTACAGTGCCTTTTACCCTCTGTTTATCATCCCTTCTGAAGCCATGTGGAATACTCATCTTCTCTAATCCTTGTCTATAGTATTTCCAAAGTACTTTACAAGCTTTGAGTAATGGACTTTAATGCCTTGCAGCAGCTGAGCTGGTAGCATATATGATACCTTAAATGTAACAATCAAAGGAGCATGCAAGATTTTGGTATTTCCGCTGACTTGCAGATGTGCAGTATCCAGGTCCAAAAACAGTAATGTCGAGTTTAGACTAAAAGTGTTTAAAACAAAATAATGTCTCACTGCTCTATGTCAACACTCCTATAACATGAGAGGATATTCTCTGATAGAGCACCAGTATTAAATATCTGTTATCTGAGCCCTACAGTAATTTCTTTTTTGTATGTTTGTCCATGAATAACCTTGCTCAAGATTTATGTAACAGAGTGTATTGTTTTATTAATCTAGAGCATGTGGTATTCTCCAGGTGCTAAGCTTTGATCTCCTTGTCCTTCTATGTATTAAGTTTTCTGGTTCTCATTGACACTGATGCTCTTGATTTAAAGTAATCCTCTTATTGTCGGGGACAGGAAAAACTGCAAGTGAACTCTGCAGTGAACCTGGAATCTTGCTCTTTTCTTTCGTCTCAGTTTTGATTGAATCTCCACTAAATTCAGTTCAGCAGAATCCAGCCACTGCTTTTAGGAGTAAAAGTATATCTTTCTGCAACATTTTATGGCATGGAATGTCGTTTATGGCACATTATATTACAGTTTGAAATGCTAGCATTCACTAACAAGAGGAGCTGTGGTTTTATATTAAAACAACTGAGCAGTGTAAAAAAAAAAACCCTCTAGAAATCCAAGAAGGCAGTTTTCCCATGGCTGGCAACAGAAGGAAAGAGTGTGAGTACATGTGCAGTGGAAAGCATGGGACAGGAAAGAAGAATGGGACAATGAAATAAAACTGCTGGAGAAAGGCTGCTGGCATGTAGGATGAGGATGAGAGGTGACAGTGCCACACTGTTAACTTCAGAGGGATCATCAGAGGAGCAGCTGCTTCTCCTCAAGGTTTCTCCTGCAGCTGGCACTGACTCCCCCTCTCCCACCTCTCCCCCACTGTTTTTTTTTCACCCACCTTGACAGTTTTTTTCACAGGCATATATGCTGACTTGAGGCAACTTGGTTCTGGGAATGGGAGTTGCTGGGCTGGGGTTGTGTGGTTGGCTGGCATGGTCAGATCAAGTGTGAAACCAGCTCCCTACTCCCCTTCAGCCCACATACATGACTGACATGAGGTCAGAGAGGTCTGCAGCCTTGTGCAAATATGGGCTTTTCTTCAGGGCCAGTGGGGTGGTCAGGAAGGAATATTCTGTGCTCTGAAGTCAGGGATGGCAAGGTGGGTGGGGGCATTCACCAAAACATCCACATCACTTGAGATTTCACTGGGGATAGGACATGGATTCCTTGTAGAAGTCCAGGGCAGTACAGCTCAGAGGAGTCATCTAGCTCACTCCCATATCCCAGCCCAGCATAACTATGCCAACATGTCTTTTTTTGCAGATGGTTGTCTATTCTGCCCTTAGCAAGCTCCCCTGCTGGGTATAACTCATTCTCCATGACAAAACTTCCCAACACTTTTTTCTATGGGCATTAAAAAATTCTAACATTTAACCGCATTCTTTCTTGCTGACAATGAGGATAATTTATTTTTAAAATCTTATTGAGCACAGGGAAGACTTGCTTTCCATTTCTTTTGCTGGCATCCTCAACACAGCTGAAGACTGTTACTACTGTCTCTCCTTGGTCTTCCCTTCTCCAATCTAAACAATTAAACACTTCAGGATTTCCATGAATATGATCTTCTTCTAGTCGTTTTCATGACTCCTTGAAGAAAGGGCCAAAGCCTCTCTTGCACTACAGACTTACCAAAGCCACATTGAGTAGAAGAATTAATTTATGCATCCAGTAGATTATACTCTTGATTTTCCATTTTGGTAGGGCAGTTGAACTTTTTTACTCTGAAACTAGTTCTTTTTGACATATGTGCTGCTTGTGCACTGAAGGTGCAACCTTCTATCCTTTTGCTGTCTCTGCAAGTGCCTACCCATCACCTTTTGATGCAGATGATTATTATTCCCCAGAAGCCTTGCATCTCTCCTGGAGATGGAGCTGGAGATCTCCTGGAGAACTGAACTGGATTTCCTGGACTGGACATACTTCCAATACTTCTCTGACTGGTTGGTACAGATAGCTTTCTCATTCAATTCATCAACAATGGAAAGCTGAGCAAGGACAAGGTGAGAATTCAGAAGTGATCTCGAGAAACTGAAGGACAGGTCTGAAATAGACAAGACTGTGAATCATTAAGATTTCTCCACCAGGGCTGCCAGCTGTGCAGAGGTGCTCCCTGTCCCTGGCCAGGTGCTGTGCCCTGATGCTCCACCAGCTTATCAGCCCCATGCACCAAAAGTGCAACCTGGAATCAGTGGGAGCAGAAATCTCTGAGCACATCCTAGTGCCTACAAAGGTCAGTTTCTTTGGGTCTCCCATCTCTTGACTCGTATGTTAATGCTGTGAGGGCTGGCCTAAGAAGAGAGGTTTTAGCTACACTCTGAAATGCAGCTCCTGCCAGAAGGATCTGGGAGTAAAAAAAAAAAAATTAATCTGAGGAGCCAGGAGGCAGCTGTAATAATTTATGGAGAGGGCAGAATATACAAAGCTTCAAAAATGTTGTTAGGTTTTGTAATATGCAAGGAGGACTGTAGTGGAGCATGTATACATGGAAATACTACAAATATTTTGCCAGAATCCTTAGGGTATTGGGAAAAGATTTCCGTTCTACTAGCTGAATTGTCGGGAGGGATTTCCAAGGGTCAAGTTCCATATTGCAAGGAGGATATGAAACTTTTAGGCCATTTATTGCATGGACATGTAAAGCAAAGACTGTGCATGCTTAGAGGTTGTAAAAACAATTGACTCTTTTATGTTTGAAAAGAGGCTTTGTGTCATGGGCTGTATTGCATCACTGAGTCTTAATCTCTTGAAAGGCATGATTGAGAAGATGGTGCTGTGCATGCTGAGGGAGCATGGCAGGCTCATTAGAGGCTCTACAATGAACTCTCACAACAAGTGGCACAGTGGAAGCTGCACATCACATGATTCGTGCAGATTGCAAAATATGAAACTCAGCAGTGAATATGATACATCTTTTTAGAGGGGCCCAGTGAACTGAAAGAAAAAAAAAATAAAATTGTGCACTGTGCGCAAAACAATTCCTGGGGAGCCTTCTCTCGTGTTTTGACCACAGGGAATTTTGAATAAAAAATGTTTTGACTGCCTGGCATAGTCGTGCAATGTTTTTCTGTTATTCTCTAGATAATAGAAGTCACTTCCGTTCTCTAAATAGAATATAGAAGTCACTATATTCTCTAAATAATTGGAGTCACTATGTTGTGAGGAAATAGCACAGCATATGTTCTTCTCCTCCTTCATTTGTAGGTTTGGAGGGACTATCTGGAGACCTAGAAGCACATACTTTTAAACACTGGAAACCTTGATGCATTTGTTGTGTGGGGAGTGTTGGTCCACAATACATTTGAACATGACATTAAGACACATATAAATGAGAAAAGAGAGTAAAAGCAGAGATGAATCATTGAAGGAAGTGTTTATATTTCCTCTGGTATTACCAAGATGGAGAAAATAACACCAACATTTCATGCTTTTTAGCAGAGCCAGATTTCAATAAATTCTACCAGGATCTTTCCCTTTAACACTAATAATATCCTTGTAGATGTCTCAAAAGAGGTTTTCTATTTAGAACATTTTCTGTTGTGTCTCTAAGTGGTAGACTCAATTGCAGTTTTGGTGTTCTCTCTGTCTAAGCTAATGTTATATTTTCTACCTATTGCAGTTTAGTGATATAATACAGTACATGACCTAAAGGTTCCTTACACACAAACCAGAAAATTACTATTTTATTTTACAGCCACCCCAAATGCGTATAAAAATCATCTGGGAAAGAGGTTTCTAACAGTTGATAAATCAGCCAAAAAAATTGCACTGTATTTTATGATTAATAGGAAGATGTATGTATAAGAAAATCAGTAGCAATCAGAAATCTGTATGATACTGTATATTATGAAAAAAAATAGCTAATATTATCCAGATGACAAACCACATACAATGTTTCAACATTTCCCTCTAATTTTCTATTCCACAGCAACAGTGAACAAAACTTTATCTTTCATTCTTTTCATGAAAGGTCTTGATAATTCTTTAAAACTGCACATGCCACAGGGCAAAACAGCAAGTAATGCTTTGTAAAGCAGGTGACCTGTCTGTTGCTCTGCTTGGTTGTTGGCAGTGCATTTTTCATTTAAGAAAGGAGCTATTTCATTGAGCCGTTTCAGAGACAAAGAGTGAGATTCCTCAGGCTGATAAAGAGTGAAATGAGGAGTAAAGTGTCTAAATACAAACGTTTAACTCATCAGCCCTGTACTTCTGTTGGTGGATAGAATGCTAGTAGTTTTGGATTTCTTCATTACTCAGTCTGCAGCTTAAGCTACTCTGACATCTTTTTTATTTTTCTTCTGCAGCAAAATGTTTTCCAGTTTTTACACCTTTTTATCCTTCCCTGCGGATAAGCTGTCCTCTGTCAAAGATTCAGCTAATTCAGGTACATTTTATTTTGTGAAGTATTTTACTGCTTCTTCTTTTCAGGCCATAGCAGAGGCTGAGATGATTTATTGCTATCAGTAATAATCTGAATTGCTAAGAATGTTCCCAGGGTTTGAAAGAATCGGAAATCACATGGGGAAGAGGAAAAGTAGCAAATCCTACCCTTGGCCAGTTTGCCTTGTCTTAGCCTACTCCTTTAGGTTCTGGACAGTTAATCTGCATTATATATACTCCCCTTATTAGATTGTTAGGTCTCCCCTAAAGACTGACATCGTAAAGAAAAGAGAAGATCAAACTACAAGCAATTTAGCATAAATTCAAGTTAAAGCGTGGTTCTATCCAGAAGAAGGGGCTGTAAAACTAGCACCTTTAAACTGAACAGACTCTACACACATTAAATTGTATAAACTTCTTTTACTGATGAAATAAGCTTTTACTGTTTTTAACATCTTGTCAGAAAAGTGATGCCTCAGTGAATTATATAGCATTGTCTTGAACTTCGTCAGCAAAGTCATGTATTTGTTAACCTCGGCATAATTATTCGAAGCAATGAAATTTCACTATTTTTACTGCAAGAGTATTTGATTCTAAGGTATCACTGCTTGGTCAGCTGGTAAGATTCCTGGGTCTACAGCCCACTCAAAAGCTGATGGGTGAGCCTCAGCTAGAAAGGACATGGACGAAATGCTGAAGCCCAGGAGGAAAGTGCAGATTAGTGAAAACTGAGCCTGAAAATTAAGAGTGTTTGGAACAGAAATCAGTAAGAAATATCAGTACCTTGACTTTCAGAAAGTCCCTGAAGGAGCAAGGTCATGGCTAGTGCCTAATACAAACATGGCTCGTGCTTTGCTGAAGCAGTCTCCAGCCTACTTGCAGGTTTCAAAGCTGCAGATTTTAATATAAGCAGTCATATAATTGCCAACAGAGCTATTTTTAAGCAGTCCTGTAGGGAATTCAGACATTCTGAAAGCCTTTCTAATCTAGGATGGAAGCCTGTTTAGAAATGTCCTTTGGGAACAGTCAAAAAGGAAATATCCAGCAGTCGATTTCAGAGTCTCCAGAGGTGTCCTGAGAAAGAGGAACCACCCACTCTGGACGGGGTCAGACAAACTCTGGAGTGTGCAATACTTCCTGATGCTTCTTTACTTGCTATCTGCTTAGTGGACATAGCTTGGAAATTTTTCAAGATTTTCAGCTGGCATTAGTAGTCTACGTTCCTGGAGTTCCTTGTGTCCCTGGCAGAACTGGGTTGCCAGAGGCACTTGTCCTCCTGGAATGATGCAGAAGGTTTGGGAGCCCAAAACCTGCTAGCTGAAGCGGGGTAGGACAGTGATAATGTCCCAGAGAGTGGGTCACAGCATCCCACACTCAGTGCAGGTCAGATGCCTGGGTATCACCTCCAGTGTATTTCCCCCCTTATTCAAGGGCTGAGCTGCTCCTCCGCACTATTTTCCAGGTGGTTCTGCTAATAACAGGGATTTCTGTTCAACATTTCCTCCTTTTTCTGAGATGGGGAGTGAAGGTGTCAGCTGCCTTCACTGCTCTCTGTACTGCAACAGATTGGCTGGACACTGCAAGTGGATAAAAACCTGATCCATTTCACACTGGCTTCTATGAAAAAGTAGGTACTGATTCCCACCTCAAATGGGACTGAGATGATGAATTCATGATCTCTTTCAACACACCTTCTTTTCTTTCTTCTCTTCTTTGTTCTGACTTACTCCAGTGCATCAGTAAAGATGGAATAAACAAGGGTTGTGCTTTGCTGTCTCTGGGACCCTTGCTGCAGTCCTCAGCCACATTCAGACCTGGTGTTTCTTCACCTTTCATTTTTCACAGGGGGAAAGGAGAACCACATTCCTAGCCTCCTGTAAACTAACCTGGCTATAAAGCAGTGAAGTAGATGTCAGCCAGTGACATCTGGTTTCGTCTCTGAATTGAATGCTGGACTCTGCAGCACAGTAATACTTTTCACAAGAGGCCAGAGGGGTGGGAAAATAAGAAACTTCTACAGGTTTGTCTTCTTTATTAAAACAAATGGATCACCAAATGAGTAGACAGTTCACAATTCATCAGGGAAAAATCAATACAGAGGAGGTTTTTCACTACAGTTTATTGGACAGAAAGCCTTATATACTTAAATACCACAAGGACATGGGAAGCCAGGTACACCTCCAAATATTTCAAATAAAAGCAGCATTTTCTAAACACAGGCAGTGATTTTCTTTGTAAATAGGTTTAACCTTGGACCTTCTGTCATCTTGTATTTTTACACAGGAAATTAATTTTCTACATCCTCTGTGTGCATAGAGAAGACAGAAAGTCGAAAAACTCCACGGGATTTCCAAAAAAGCCTCCATATAAATTTTAAAATTAAACAGATGTTATATGATAACCATTAAATCTAAGCTATGGGTTTCAAGGTTATAAACTATACATGATGTTCTGAAGCAAGAGATGAAATAGATTTTTTTCATTTACTGAAGGTTTTCCAGATCAAAAAGATCAGGATTTAGATGAATCCGTGTAGGCCTTGTGTTCCAACAAGAGTTTATAAACATCCAAAATAAGTAAATGCTCTCACAATAGCTAGTAAACACCCATGGGCAGAGATGTTCTGTGACTTTCCAGCTCTGCTGGGAATGCTGCTATGCACTGCCAAGAGCCTGTCCATTGGGATAGCCATTCTCAGTGGGCTTTGGAGTGGCTCCAAGGTGAGTTAAAGGGTGAGTAAAGGCTGTCTGCTTGCCTGGTCACCTTGCTGCAATCCTTGATCCATGTCTATAATTCCAGAAGAAACCCCCACATCTCGTATTTTCTAGTTCAAAATTACTGTTACATTACTGCATTACTGAAAAAAAAGAATTGGAGATGGGATGAGAGATGCGCCCCTGCAGAAGTCATCCTTCAATCTGCAAGGGAAAGTCTTTCCAGTCTTTCCCTACAACTGGAAAACTAAGCAGAGGTTATTAATGACTGCCTAAGCATCACAGAAACAGCAAGAGCCTTCACACTATCACCTGACCTTCTGTGCCAGGCTTGTATTTCTATTCACTGCAGAGGAACCTCAAATTTTTTCCACTGACCTTCAAGAGGAATCCACTCTCCTTCATGGATCAAAAGCTCAGGGGATGTAAAAACGTGCGCTTTCCATCCTGTTGGTGTTAGATTTTACCTCCAAATCACATAATATTTTGTCATTTCAGTGCTGTAGACTTTCCGTGGCCCAAAGAAAGGTGGCTTTCTGTGCTACCTTTTATCTTCCCAAATATGTCCCTGTTCAACCTCATTTTCCTCTTGATTTCCTCCATCTGGTTTTCATATGACCCTGAGCAGCTGCACAAGGTGTATCTATATAGTCTTCTGCTTGTTTCATCTTTTGTGAGATGCCTTTCTGCTGAATATTTGCTTAATGTGATTTTTATTTGGATCCATTTCAGTTTTAATCTTACTTCTGGCCTTCACGACAGAGCTGCTCTGTCAACTCACTGCTTTTTAGCAGCTTCTGAATTTAGAGTAATGCAGTCACTCTGAAAAATTTTTAAAAACCTTAACTCCATATGGTGCACAGTATTTAGTAATTAATCCCATTAATGTTAGGGCTTTTCCTCCCAAATACCATTAAATTTAAAGAGTGTAGGGATGTCTGGGAAGGTAGGAGGACTATTTCTTTTGTATATTTCTTTTCACTTGGAAACATCAGGCAGAGCATTGTGGTGTTTCTGATTTCCCTTGAAAGGAAAAAAGTACCAGAAGCATTTAAGGGGCTATGAAAATATGCCACATTGCCCAAAAGCTCAAATTAAAAACTGCAGGATTCCACCACAACCTGTGCAGCTGCCCGCTGAAGGCTCTAAAACCCTAAAAGTGCTTCTCTTTTTGGAGGGGCTGCAGAAGCACTAATGGAAAAGCCAGAGCTGGCCTCCAGTTCAGGTTCATGGCCCTCATGAATTATGGCACGGACTCTGTTCATGCTTCCTAGCTCCACCTCATGGCTTCCCTGCCCTGTCTTTTTGATCTCTACCTGATCAGGACACAAGAATTAAATCTGTATCATAATTTTTTATGGCTGCTGTACTTAATTTTTTTTTTTTCTTGAAAACCAATGTTTTCTAAGGATTCTTTTGTGTAATTCTAGGGAAAAAGGGAAGTCCGTAATCTGGTTCAGAAATATCCTACATATAGTGTGTTTTCTGGCATTTTATACCAAAGCTATTAATTTAATGCTGTTTTCCTCACCCACCCACAGAGTTCTACTTTTTGGGATAAATTCCAGCCCTTGGCACATAACGCACAGTTGATTGTGGCTTGCTAGACTGACTACTGCATTGGACAAGGTGCAGATAGATGCAGAGACTATTTTTAGGCAAGTCCATCACAGGAAGAATCAATGCTTTAAGGATCAAGTTGGCTCTACAGAGGTGCTGAGACATTGGGAATATATTGCTGTAATGCCATTGGAGTGAGTTTTCTTTTTTTGTTCCTGTTGTTTTTTCTTCTCTTTGAAAGACCAACGAAATGCTTGAATAGGGAAGGCAATAATAATAAGATTAAAAAATAAAGAGGCAGACCAGAAACTCAAGTTTGCATCGTTAGTAGAATGGGAAAATTGAAGAAGCAGAGACAGAGTATGAAAAATACCGTGGTAAGGGTTCTCTGCACTTGGTTAGACATCTAGAGGTACCTTTTATGATGTTTTTTACCTCATAGATACACTTTGATGTGCACCATGCATACTTTTATCTGATTAGTCTTTCAAAAAAAGATAAATCAGATAATTCTAGACACATCTGATTTTTTAAGAGCTTCGAGAGAATTTATCTTCATTCTAAAGGATATGAGTTTAACTTTTTCTCTACTTTTTTAAAAAAATCACCTGATACCAATTAGAATTCCTTTACTGCTGGGCTGATTTATGGTACTGTAATACAGCACTGAAAATATGAAAGCAGAGAAGCAGTATTTCAAAATGCAGCATAAAATCAACAATAAAAATGTATATTTATAACTCAAAAAGTATGATTTCATCCTGGAGAATTACCAAGCTAATAGCAGTAATAAGCATGATTTTAGTTGTACCATATTGTACTTATTAAACACTTCAGGGGACTTGTGAATAAATCAAATCACAGGATCATTTTTGGATATTTGAACATATTTTTAGACATTATAAAAATGTGGAAAACTATCACAACTGGTTATCATTTGTTCATGTTTTCCAAAAAAGCTTTTAATCATAGACCTCATTGTTGCATCTTTCAAGATACTGGGCTGATGCCTGCAGGCTGGAAGAGTAACTCCATTTAATAAATGTAGATTTAATATCTTTTGGAGATAAAATTAAAGCAGAAAAAGTATGCACAATAATATGAATTATACTCACTGTCCCAGGTAATCTTGTTTGGTGTAGGAGGGATGTTTCAGAGGAAGGAAGAAAAATGGTTTAGTAATAAAAGATGGGCCATAACCAAAACCCTGGAGCCAAGCTCATGGGATACAATGTGGAAAGCATGGATTCAAACTCATAGTTTGCAGATCTATCACAGGCTCAGCTCCAGCCTTGAGGGATGAGATTTTTCCTATGGAAGTGAATGAGTGAGGTAACAGAGTTTTCTATTATTCACTGCAACTCCTACTAACTGTAATACAACAAAATTCAGATGACTCAGGTAAAAATGACATTTTACTATGCTAGGTGCTGCACAAACACACAGTAAAAAAAATCCCGCACCGCTCTGCTTTGAGAATGGCCCAGGACAGAGAAGCAAGATGAATAGCTGGAACAGAAGCAGATACAAGTAAGTAAGAACATATTCTGTTGCAAAGAAGCTAGCAGAAATTGAAGTGAGCAGATGACTGGAGTTTAGACACATGTTCAAAAAGCCTTCCCTGGTCAACCCAGCTGTTTCTGCAAGACAATAAAGGAACAGTTGACTCCTACGGAAACTAGACCCTGTAAGTAATCTGGTGTTGCTTGAGCTCCATGGGAGATATATTTTTTTTTAATATCAGTTTACAATTATCAATACACACCACTTAAGAATTTGGCCCCATGACTTCTGCTTTCTCATTTGTGAGGCAGAGTGGTCCATTGGAAATTTACAGATGCAGCAGACGAAGTCCACCAGAGAAACGCTTTTCCCACATTGACCTATTATGGACAGGGACTGTTACTCTGTAACAGTAATTTTGAAAGCTATAGTCGTTCATTCATACTTTTCCTCATGCCTGATCTTTCTTTAAAAACAAAAGAAAAAGTTCCTTTGATTTTGTTTTCAGTATATTAAACAATAGGGTTGTAGGAAACTGCTGCCTTAAACCAGCCTTCTTTCCACCTTCAAAACAGCTTGTGCTATTATTTTTCAGAGTTTATGCTGAAACAGATTCCTTCATGGTGTGAACACCATGAAATGACAACTTTCAGCCCATAGTGAATTATTCTGGCTCAGTTAAAAACCATAGAAAATAAAGATTGTAATAGAAATACTGGTGGAAGTATTTATGATAGTAGCAGGAACAAAGCTCTGTTGTAAGTTTTTCTGGAAATAGGGCCACAATGATTTGTTCAGCAATCTGTTCTGATCTAATCATAAAGGAAAAAGTGTTCCTGTCAAGTTTAATCCCAGATTCCCCTATAAGCCAGTGCATATTTTCAACGGACACTATCAGTAGACAAGCAACATTAAGAAAATATTGTTTTTTGTTTTACAGTACCTTGAGTGATGAAAAAAAAAGGCACCCTAATGACATTTTTTAGAAGCAGCAAGACAAGCAAAGAACAAACCACTGTTAAACTGTGATTTGAAGAAGGAAATAAAACCTTTATTGTCCTGACTGCAAGGGCCTGAAGTGTACTGCCAGTGTCCACTGAGATGCTCCTCATGGGTAAAAGAGCTTGGGGTTTGGTGGCCCCAAGACATTTTCACTGTAGATGAAGATAAATGATGATGTAGGTGAAGATAAATTTGTGTACGTTGTTCTATATGTGTTATATATAAAAATATATTAAAAATGTATATTATATATATATTACATAATATAATAATACATTCTATTCTATTCTATTCTATTCTATTCTATTCTATTCTATTCTATTCTATTCTATTCTATTCTATTCTATTCTATTCTATTCTATATATATTAAATAATATATTATGAAATATATATATTATATAATATATTATATATTATATAAAGGATATAATACATATATATCTATATACAACATTATACATCTATCTATCTAATATGTATCTATCTATACAGCTTGCTTTCCTCAGTTATATGCCAGAAATAACCAGTGGCCTGGGAAACAACAGACTAAAAGCACCTAACCCAAGCTGTATGTTTCCTGCATAGCAGTCTGTGGTGCGCAAACATGTCAGATAGCTCTGGATCTCAAAGCCAATGATGCAAAAGGGACTGTAAAGTGATTGCTTCAAACTGTAAAGTGTGAAAATGGAAAGTTAAAATCAGCCTCTGTATTTGCCTCTTCAACATCAGAACTGCGCAGTGCAGACACATCTAGGCAGACCAAGTTAAGACAATGGGAACCAAAGGCAGTCTGGCAAGACCCATCAAAGAGGGTAAGCTTAAAAACTAAGTAAATTTGTAACCCAAACCTGAAAAAATGCATGTGGGACGGTGGGGTTCTTTTGATAAGAGGGTCTGTAAACCTTGTTGTGTCTGCGCTGCAAGCTTGGGAAAATGAAAGGAGAGGCCTCAAGGTATCCAAAGCCCCAAAGACCACAAAAAACCACAGGCTCTGAATGCACAGTGAATGACATGCTGGAATATTATGCCGAGACTGCATTTATCAAATAAGGGTAAAAATTTATCTGACTTTCAAAGTTGTCACCTTTCTTAATGCCACTACATCTCTCCTTCTTTCCCCTCTACCTACTACCTACGTTTTTAATTCCTGTCTCCAGTTTTAAAATGTATTTTGATGGCAGCCCATTCCTGTACTACAGAGGAGCTCTACTCCAAAGGAGTGAAGGATTCCCATCTTTTAACCTGGGACTGGTCTGTGGATGTGTGATTTAGGTGGGAGGCATGTCTGTTTTTCATCTGCTGTTCATCCATGACCTAAGAGACTCATCTGTGCTCATTAACTGGGTTCAACACATCTCTGCAGCCTTCCTCTACTGGCAGGAGCAATGTGTGAAGACAATGAGGGCAAAATTGCCATGTCTTGTTTATTTCTCGGACCTTTATGACTCATGATAAGGCAGTCTTACAAAAGGAATTACGTGCATTATCTCACCATAAAAAAAAGTTCAGATTATATATATAATTTTACGATGGACATGAGCAAAAACAAATGTTGAAACATTCTGGCCAATAAAAATGGAAACATTGATTTTTTTTTTTAAAGAACATAGTATTCTGATACAGTCCAACACACATTGTGTGAGGAGGCTAAGCTCTTCTGGAAAATTCTATCTGGACCAAAACAAAATGGGTAGAAATTTAAGCCATGTATTCCTGCAGCCATTGCAGGATTGTGCAAGGATCATCTTATTTAGTTATATAAAAAAGTGTAAGTGACTTTCAGGTTTATGGCAGAAAGAGCATTTCATTGAGTATCACTTTGCTTCTCTAATTTTTCCCTCCAATAGATTAATTTAAAGTAAAGCCTTGGGATTCACCCCTGAGGAGGGGCACGGTGCATTTTCCCTAGAAATCTCTTCTGTAGTGCATGTTACTGGCAAATAAATAAGCAAAAACCCCAAAGAGGTGCATCTGTGCTGAGAAATGTGTGCTTGTTCTAGCTTCTGATTTTCTTTAGTGTTAATTTGTAGACAGACATCTCTTTCAGGAAAGCTTCTAAGGGATGGTGAACTTTCTGTGTGCAAATGTGTGTACTTACCTTTTTTTGGCTATACATGAAGTCTGAAGCTGAGCATAAATAGGCTACATTTGGACAAAGAGAATTCCTCATCTGCTCACTTGAAAAACTCCTGTTATTTTCCAGCCCAAAAGAGCAGGTGTCTAAAGTGTTCACCTCAATGTCTTTCTTGGAATGAAGGGCTTAAAACTGAACAGGTGTGGCTTCAGCAATGCTGAGCACAGGGGGACAATCCCTGCCCTGCTCCTGCTGGCCACACCATTGCTGCTACAGCCCAGGATGCCATTGGCCTTCTTGGCCACCTGGGCACTGCTGGCTCCTGTTCAGTCACTGTCACCAGCACCCCCAGGCCCTTTTCCTGTGGGCAGCTTTCCAGCCACTCTGTCCCAGCCTGTGGCCCTGCCTGGGGTTGTTGTGAGCCAAGGGCAGGGCCCAGCCCTGGGCCTTGTTGAACCTCCCACCATTGGCCCCAGCCCATGATCCAGCCTGTGCAGATTCCCTGAGCAAATTTCCAGAACCAGACAGATAAAACAGGTCAGGGATTTCTGGGTTTCCCACAGTGAGCTGAATCTGCCCACACTGCTTTCTGTCCAGAGCACAGCCCTGTCTAGCCCAAGGATTTGACTGCATGTCACTGTCCAGTGCTCTGCTCTCTAAGGGATTTATTGCCATCTGACACTGGGCATTCTCCTCAAAGTCTCAGACCCTGGAGATGTGTGATTAAACTAGACTCTTAGCTTTCCTGTAAAACTGAATGTTTCTAGATCTTGTGGGTGTTGAGAGGATGTTTGAGTATGAAAAACCTGAGGGTGTAATTTTAACAAATTAAATACACTTTCTGTAATAACTTAGATCTTTTGGGGCCCCAATAAACCTACTGTATGTCTACATTGGCAGTACTGTGAACTGCAAGACCATACATCCTTTGACCTGCTTTTGCATCATACCTGAGAAGGGATGTAATTTTTGATTTTGAGTGAAAAATGAAACAGTTTGTGTTCTCAAGTGTCTTCTTGTGCAGTCTCTTTTTGGAAGTACTCAACTTACACCTTTTCCATGAAGGTCTTTCATGGCATAGGACATCCCCAGCATGTTTATGCCTCCTGTTGTTTGCCCTAGCTCCTACTACTTCTCTTCAGACATTTTCTGGTACAGACTGAAACATAGTGGGGTTTGTACCATAAATAGCATGAAGTGTCTGCTCTGTTTATGCTAGAAGGCTCCTGTTAACCTTTAATCCTCCTAAGTCTTTCTCAAAACAACGTGAAACAATCTATTTTTACATTCTTCCCTGTTGCTTGATGCTGGTTAACACCATAAACAAATTTTGCACAGTTTGAGAAGCAATTAGAACCTCTTGGGTCAGGGACAGCACTAAGGGCACTGTTTCCACTTGTCCATATCCTTTGCCAATAGCCAAAAAGGGTGATTCTGAATGGGGTGAAGAACTTCTAGGGTGGAGTGGGCACACATCAGGAAGAGCCACAGGTTTCCCAGATGCCATATGGGGTGAGGCTCCTCTCCAGCCTGGGAGTGCTTCAGGAGGTGAAGGGATACAAACCCTCCAAGTGCTCCTCCCCTGTCGACCCTGACCCCATTAGGGGCTGACAGCTGTGAAAGACATAGGAAGCAATTAAAGCACACTGTATTAGTCACAAAGGCTGATGGGCCCTGCTCTCCAAAAAGTGCAGGTCTGCAAAAGAGATAAAACCGGGGACCTCGAGTGCTGTAACACGCGGCTCGGAGGCTTTGTGCAAGTCTATCCTCCTGGATCTACTTGGGGTTATTTATTTACTTTAAGTTCGTTTGAAAACTGGAAGCTTCAGGCTACTTACCCAATTAACCTTAGCACCTGTTTGGCTGGAAATGCTTAGAGAGCAGCGTGAGCAAGCCATGGAAAGTTTTTCCCCCCCCTTTTTTTTAGGTGAAGGGAGCAGATGAAATGCATTTCTGAAGCAAACATTATTCTAGCCTGCTCTCAGGTCTGTGGTGCTGGCGTTTATTCTTGATGATGATTTAAGTGGAAGCTCCTGCTAGCATCCACCACTGCTATAGCAGAGACAATCATGATATCTAAATCAATAGATTGTAGTGAATGGCTGTTGTTTTAACTTTTGCCTGCTTCTGTTTTATTGCCTGATGGATTTTGGCTCTCAGTTTTCCTCTTCAGAGGCCTACAATCCGCACCAAATGTTTCACATTACTCAGTGTGAAAAACCTCCTATTCTTTCAGATTTTTTACAAGTTCATACATCCGTGGAAACCTGATATTTCATATTTCATTCTGCTTTGTGAATGTCATTGTGAGGGATGCTGGTTCACATGCAACAGGCCTCTTCTGTCTTTGATCAGCTTGACCGCAACTAATTGTAAATGGAGAACAAATGAAAGAAATATTTATAAATTTCATGGGAATTCAGGCAGGGCCTAAGCCTTTCCTAATGCCTCCATTCACAGTAAATGTTTATTGAATACTTTTAGTCTACTGTGTACTTCGGTATTTATGCAGTTACAAGTATAGTTAGGTTTAATTTGTTCTGAGTAGATCCAGTGAAAGAACTCTCACATCTTTCATTCTGCCTTCCTTCCTTCCTTTCTTGTCTTACTTTTCTTTTCCTCCCCAAAGCACTCCTTTCCTTTGTCTTTACCTTACAAAACAGGCTGCTGGCCAGAGAGAGGAACACCACAGTTGCTGTGTTCCAGAGCCTACAGCTGTAAGAAGGGTAAGAAGGGGGGAAAAAAATGACCGTAAAATTTAAAACAAATTTTGAGGCACAAAGCTGAGTTGGGAAAAATCAAATGAAAATGTTAAAGATTTGTCCAAAATAAAGTCATAAATGCCCTGAGCCAAGTGAAACAGCTGCTAGGTCATGCAGGCTAAATCTGAAAAGGCAACACAAAAAGAAGTTAAATATTATGAAACTAATAAGAAGCTGCCAGTGTTCTTCTTTTTGCTTCTCAGTCTTTGTGCTCAGGGTGCTTTTGCAGAGGAAAACATCACATTAAAAACAAACAAACAAACAAACAAAAAAAACCCACCAAAAAACCAAAAAAACCCCCCACCAAACAAAAATCTTTGGGGTGCCCAATCCTATACATATTTGGCTGTAGCAAGGAATATTGCAGAGCAGAAGCAAATCCTTTGGCCAGGGAAATGCACAGCTCACAGAGCCTCCTCGTGTGTTATTTGTCACAGATGCCATACACGGCGCTGGATCCGCTGGCATGTGCTGCTGGCTGGCTGGCAGGCACCAGTGGTGGCAGACAGGCACTGGGACAGGTGCTGGGGGCTCCGGAGTGAAACGTGAGCTGTGCCGAGCAGAAGTGAGAGCAAAGCCACTCGTTTCAGCCTCTTTGCGAAGGCCC
This sequence comes from Chamaea fasciata, assembly GCF_029207755.1. NCBI lineage: Eukaryota > Metazoa > Chordata > Aves > Passeriformes > Sylviidae > Chamaea > Chamaea fasciata. The sequence continues at coordinate 1,903,225 of NW_027094089.1, read as the reverse complement.
ACGTCTTCCTCTCGTCCGTCAGCACCTTTTTAAACCGCTTCATTCGTATGGAAAACAGGGAAGGGACGGAAAGCCCCGGGAGGACAGGGCAAGGAAGTGGGTGCGCAGGTGTGAGGCTTGACACCACTGTAAGGCAAGCAGGAGGACTGGCTCTTGTGTGGAGTGCAGGAAAGTAAAGGATGCAACTTGTCCCTTTTAAACATGACTAGAAAAAAAGGAAAGACAGCTCAGACCAACTGCGAGGCTAGGAATTCATTATGATAATTTCACTTCTCTCCTGGAGCGCATTCCTTCTCTCATCCCACAGTTTTTTAATATTTTTTTTGTGTTTATATTTCTCATCTTTAAGCTTACCGAGGCCAGGAAAATGCCTCTTTTTCCTTTAGAGAGTGCCTAACGCTTGTGGGGAGATGGTGAAGAGGCTTGGAGATTTGCAGCTTTTACAACAGTAAAAACTTGAATCTAAAATTATCAAAGAGGCCATGGATTTCTAAGGAAAAAGTTCCTTTAATGTTCCTTTGCAGGACCCCCATATTTGAGAAAGAAAACAGGGTGAGAAGTTGGGAGGAGATGAAACCCAGATAACGTGATACTGAACTTTCCTTGAATTCATTCTTCTAACTCTTTTTTTCCTTTGTGAAGCCAGTAACATCTTAAAAGCAGCTTTATGCTGTGACATGCAATCCTGTATGCTAGGTTTGTCTAATTCCTGAGCTCCTAGCCATGAATACACACTTCTGTCAGCCAAACACCACATGAATTGTAAAAGTAAAACACTTGATAATCGGCATTAAATTAAATCACAGAGCAGAGATGGAAGATGATTATGGTCTGGGCTTTAAGTATTATTTACCTTCCCACAAAGAGCTTGTCTAGTCTTTCACAAACAGAGTATATAAAACACTTACTTAACACGTAACTCGAGCTACGAAAATTGTATTACCGTTAAGTGTTCTTATAGCCACAGGCTTTTTATCATAATCAAGAGAGCAGGGAAAAAAAAGTGGGAGAGGAAAATAGAAATAGCTTAGGGAGGATCCTACCCTCAGGTTAGTGAGTGCATGAATGGCATTGCAAGGCAGAGCTGTTGCAGAAGTGCCAACAACACTGGCAGAGCCGCCTCAGGCAGTGGGACCTGCTGGGACACCACCTCCAAAGCCACCTAAATGTAAAATGGTCTTCTGCAAATGCACCTCTGCTCTCTCAGAGGTCCAGGTTAGACAACTCTAACAACTCTACTGCTCAGCTGATGGGAGATGATACATGAACCTACATGAGGAGAAAAAAAGGAATGCCTTTTATGGGACAGCCACTTCCGTCTTCCTCGCACTGTTATCATGACTTTTTCTAAACCACTTCATTAAGTGTCTTAGAAAAACAGACATGCATAAGTAACTATGCTGTAAATTTCACCTGACAGCACAATCCCTGGCCAGCCTGCTAGTTGTCACAGCTAGGAAACAAATCCCCAGTACTGCTGCAAAGGTAGGGAAGAGGAATAGACTCAAAGGAAACGGAACCAAATTCTTGAAAATTACCCACATAGCTTATGCTAGTCTAAAAAAACCCCCCATTTTTCCTGTGTTTAAAATAGACTAGAAGTATGTGCACACACAATTTGCTCATATCTTGTCAGAAACAAGGTGGAGTCCACTTACAGGGTGACAATTGCTTAAGCCATCCTCATTTGATTGAGATCATTACTCCACATCCTTCAAAGCTGCATAATTTTTCCTGAACACTACTCTTCCTATTCCAAAGTCCTTGGGCTTAAAAAACTCTAGGATAGCTGGTGCAGGGGAAAAAAGAAACCAAAACAATTTCTAACTTTACTGCACAGCAAAGGACAGACAACTTGAAAGTTGTCTAATAGGAAATCACACAGCAGGTGGCTCCCGAGAAGGATTGGTCCATATTTTTTGGTGGAGAATTTTTGTTTTGAATTGATCCATCCTGATGGAAGTTTGTACTTCTGGGACACTTGGGAGACAACTCCGTTCTTTCTTCTCATGGGTATTTTAAATATATTTACATTTATCTAACACTTTGCAAAACTGGATAGTGATAGTGTAGTGTAAGTGCTCTAACTTCTCAAGGGTATGTGTTGACAGGATTAGAAATAAAAAATATTAAAGAGTTGTTATTTAACAGTGGATAAAGCAGTAATCCTCTTCCCCTTGTAGCCCAGAGGTTACATTCTGCATACTCTTTACCCATCTCCAGATTTAATGCTGATTTTTCCGACAAAACTTTTTGGTGCACATATTTCTTCCTATTAAACATTGCAGGGTGAACCCTACCTTGTTCAGCAGCACGTTATCTGTAAGTGATGGAAATAGCTGTATTAAGCCAAAATCTAGCCACTGACAAGTGACAGATTGGCTTGAACAAGATCTGCACCCAGATTTCTTACCAGACAGGCAGCTCACTGGCCTCTCTCAGCCTGCTTGACCACAAGTTTCTGTAACAAAAACAATAGCTGGCACACACTTGGTATTGAGCAAGTGCCGTTTCATGTTGATATTCTCATTCAATTTCCACATGTTGGCAGAAACAGATGGAACTGGATTTTCTTGCAATTACTATGAGTCTAGGGTAACAACTCCTAAATCTGCCTTGGAGTGAAAAGATACAATGCAAATATGCAAACACAGGGTAACAGCCTGGACACTAAAATACAGAAATACAACTTATCATACAGAGAAAATAAAACTGATTCAGGATTTCTTGATTAGGCTGTACCATATGAAGGAATCTCATGAAACTTAAAAATTTGTGCAGAATATGAAATTAGTTAGGGGTAGAGCTGCAGCGCCCTAGTGTTTCACTAAGACTTTAAAATGAAAACTATTAGTTAAGTAAAGTCTGTGGGGCTTAAAGTTTAAAAGGAGTTATTTTGTTTTCCAAGAAAGCTCTTTCATGAAAATTGCAACATCTGCTCCCAACTCTTTTGTTCTAACCCCAATATATTCTTTTGAGTTCACAACATTGAAAACATCCACAGAGTAGAAAATATGGTTTGAGGGTTTTTTTTTTTTTTTTTAAATTCTCATCTCTCTGGCTCAGACTTTCAAAAGAGAGTTATGTAGACTTAAGCCCAAAAGCCTTATTTATTGGAATGGGAATTTAAACAGAAAATAAAGGATTTTGTATCCTACTGATCAGCCAAAATGTTACTAAACTAAAGCTTAAGGGACTAGAAAACGCAGCAAGGGAACCTGGTATGATTATCAGTTTTAGCTACAAAAGGGTTAGCATAGAAACTGGAAAATTATATTATCTTCAGGCTACATGAAAACAGATAGGGAACACATGTTGAGCCTGATCCAGCAAACGCTTTTGTACCTGCTAAAGAACCGCAAAACAGATCAGTTGACTGCACTAAGGACGTGAAGCGATGTGCTCCCTGCTCTAACAGGAACAGTGTAAGAAGCTCCTGCTTTTCCTCTTATTGCTGCTTATTGCTCACCCTGCACAGCGAGCTGACAGCACCGAACACTTGTGTAAGCAGGCAGTGTCTCTGCTCCTGGACAGTGCCAGCACTGAGTTTCACCCCAGTCACCTTCAGTGCTTCCAGAACAATTGCTTGAGCACTAATTGTAAGGAATAGGGAAGGATTTTGGAAAGGCGAAATACAGCCTTGATTCACACCAGCTCCAATTCCTCAGAAGAAAAAAGTTGTTTTCATAACAGAATTATTATTATTTCCTAAAATAAGCAGCAGTTTGAAAGATTATTAACTATCTGGTTTTTTTTTAAATAGACTAAATAACAATAACAAAAAAGTAAGTAACAAATAACATGTACAAGACTTTTTACCCACACTATTGTGTTTTTTCCCAGTTGTCGTAGTCATTTTTGAAAATGGATTCTTTGTTTAAATAAAGTGTGATTCAGACATGAAGTAAGATAGCTTACTCTTTAAATATATTTATATAAAATTGTATCTGAGTTTTTGCCACTTTTTATGATTCAAATAAGTGGAACCCAAATATACTTCTTGCGTGTAGATGAGTTATACATCTGGTAAATAAATGTTATAGTGATTTATTAAACAGAAAAGAGGGAGGAAGATAGAAGTAAGGATTTAACACAATCATTTGCAGCGACATTTTAGTTGTGACAAACCAAAGCCACAAAATTCAGAACCAAAATTAAGACAGAAAGTGATTAGATGGGGTTTTATTTCAGTCTGCTTTAGCAGTGGTGGCCAGGAGAATGATTTGGGTCTGGATGACTATACATGTGGTCATAAACTTCTGGTCTGTTTTAGGCTATTATTATGCAGGATCTTGGCTTTTAGCCCGTCACTAAGCATGGTAACTGTACTTTTCTTTACTGTAATTTCTGCCACAACATGATAAAGACTTATGTTTGAATTGGAATGGTTAGTTCTGTAAAGAAAAAGAGTCATAAACTCCCAGTTTTATAAAAAACTGGGAACCACCAGATTTCACCAGCTGTCTGGACTTGACAGATACATATTGGTTCTGTTCTTCCCAGGACTCCAGGTGGGCTGGATTATGTTTGGTGCCAGGTAACTGTATATTTACCCCGCCAGTCTCTCTCTAATCACAACCCTGGACTAATAATTTTATTTTTATTTTTAATTTATTGACTTGTACTTACTCAGTAGTTGACAAACACAATGCTGATTATATGATATGTGTACTTGAAAAAATACAATCCAGTTCACAAACGCTACCAATTAGAGGCACTGAGATGCAGTGAAATTTACAGTTACATTGAAAAATCTTTTAGGGTAAAAAACAAGAGAAAAATAGCACTGTAACCAAAACTCTCCCAATGCTTGCAGGTGAAGAAAATCATTTAGCTCTATTCCTGTAAACTAAACTAAACAAAACCAAAACCAAAAAAACCCCAACCAACCAACCAACCAAACCAAAAAAAAAGCAAATTTGACAGTCGAAGTTCCTTCTGTCCAACCTCGTCTAGTGTTAAAATTCATAATTAAAACTTCAAAATTATATTGTATCCCCTTTCAACGCTTTGCTGTGCTTCAGTTTTCTGAGAGCATAATGTGTCCATACTGTCTGCCTCACAAGAAGTAGTTCCCACTCTTTTTGAAGCTCTGCTGTCCAAAAGTCTTTATATTAAGTGAGAGCACAAAGTGCACTACAGCATTCTTTAATGAAGATAAGGGAAGCAAGAAATCTTGCTTGATGAGAAGAGTAAACATTATTATTGCCTTAATCAATTAAAGATTGATGCCTGGTATTACCTCCTTGCTTAGAGGTGAGGAGAGGCACCTTGTGCCTTGATCCACAACTGTGGAAAGGAACTTGGTTCTAAACCTACCTGGAAGTGAGATTAGAGCACAAACAAGGTTAAATGTTGGGATCCAGAATGACAGTCCATTGGAATTCTTGTCGAGCCAGGTGTTTTTAGCTCCACGAGGGTCCAACACTGAGAATGTCCAGCACTTCAGGGAAATGGCTTAAAATAACTTCTGAGATGGCGTGATTGAATGTGTCTTGAAAAAGCAAGGTTTTAATTAAAGAAGAAAATAATACAAAACAAAAGCACATAAGCCATGCACAGCGTCAGGACAGGTCCCACACACCTGCTACAACACCCCGAAAATGGGCAGAGAAGCTTCATGCGCTTCCTTAAATATTGAACTATTTAGGTGGGTTCTTTGGCAAACAGCCCAATAGAAAATAACTACATTTCTGAGGAACAGCTAAAGAGACCTATCAGTGTTTTTTTCTTGGCATTGAGCCAATTACTGCCAGGAGAGCAAAGACGTTTCTGGTGTTCTTCCTTTAAAAGCTCCTGGAGTGAAACTGAGACACTTTTCCTTATATAGAAAACATCTACCTGGTGCAGTGCAACAATAATCCAAGACTATTTTTTTCATAAAAGAGGAAAAAGGAGGAGAGAAAAGTAGAAGAGTAGCAAAATGCCACAAATAACTACGAGAAGCACAGGAAAAGGGGATAACACCATGGGTCCAGCACTGGCTCATAGAGTGGGATGAGTAAGATCTGCATGGGTGGAACAGGTGTTTCCTTGGTGAGGTGTGGGTTTGTCATCTTCTTTTCAGTCAGAGCTGGGATTAAATGCTCAAGAGACACAGTTTTGTGTTCAGACTCAGATGTTGATTAATTCTTATCTATGTTACAGTCTCACAAGCTGTGAGTTCTAGCTAACAAAGTGAAAAATGGCTCCATCTCTAACTCTTTCCAAGCTCTTTTAAGCACAAACTGTCCAATTATGAAATGACACCTAAATTATTTTTACTTTTAACCCAGTAATCAACACCCATGGCCTGCAATGTGGATTTTTCTACCCAATTAATTAAAAAATACCACCCAAACCCATGAAGAAGAAGGTGAAAGAAGAGGACTTTGCCTATGCTCTAAATCCTCCATCTTGCTTTATATAAATTACTATATTCTAAAACTTTAAACTCTAAATTTTTCACTCTGTGGTATTGCACACTTCTATTCAAACTACACACCCACAATCCCAGTGCTGTCACTAAATTTAGGAAGCCTGTTCCAAGGGCTCAGGTCAGATGTAGTGTTTTCTTTCCTTCTCAGCTATTGTACCAAAAATTATTTTATGACCTTCAAACAGGGTTTTTAATTTTGTATAATAAAGCTGTTTCTAAAGTTTTTTGGCTGAGGCAGTTTAAAACTCTACCTTTCAAAGCTTAATCTTCCAAGAGGAAATGGAGAAACATTCCTTACTTTTTGCCCGACCGGTACAGTGGTCACAATCAAGAAGAGGAGAATTCTACTAGATGAGTATATTCAGACAGCTGTATTAGGACAATCGCCACAAAAGATCATGGAGGGGGTTAGTTATTTGTAACTCCTCACTGAGAGGCACGGAAGAAGCCCTTTGGCATCCAGGCAACCTCTCTAAAGGGGTTTTATGCCCATTGGTGTCCCGTGTTTGGGATGTCAAAAAGAGGCTTCCAAGACTCATGAAAGCTGAGGACTATCATCTGCTCCTACTCTTTCATGTAGGATTGAATGACGCTGCCACAAAGACATCATGAAATACCAATAGTGACTTTATGTCCCTTTTGTGGAAAGTTGTTGAAAGAATTGGGAGCACATTTAATGTTTTCTTCTGTCCTCCCAGAAGGGACTGGGTCTGAGGCAGAGTGAGATGAGTGGCTAAGGAGGAGGACTGGCTGAGACTGATGCCATCAGGGCTTCAGCTTCCGTGACTTTTATGGGATATGCATTTGGGAGACTGGGCATATTGACAGCAGGTGGGGTGCACCTGACGAGGTGGCAGGGCTTGTTAGCAGGGCTTTAAACAAGATTCAGTGGGGAGAGGAGATGCTCTGCTGGGTGTCAGTGAAGAGCTTTCAGTGATAGGACTGTAGGGAGCAGCAGGGAAATACCTGTAAATCATCCCAACAGAATTGGAGAGGGCTCTTCCCAGAAGATGAGGAGGTGGATAGGCCAGCTGAAGTGCCTCTACACCAATTCATGCAGTGCAGGTAACCAGCCAGATGAGTTGGAAACCATGGTGGAATTAGAAAACTATGACCTAATTGCTATCACAGGAAGATGGGACATGAGTTACATGACTGGAGCACTGCAGCTGAGGGCTACAAGATTTTCAGAAGAGACACCCCTCCTGGGAAGGAGGGGTAGGAATGTTGTGCTCATTGTTAAGGAAGGGTCAGATTGTGAAGAGCTGCCTTCAGGATCAGATGGTGAAGCTGAAGAGCCACAGCTCTGTGGAATCTGATGAGATGCAGTCCTGGGTCCTGGGGGAACTGGCTGATCTTGCCAAGCCACTCTCCTTATATTGGAAAAGTCAGGGCAGATAGGTTAATTCACTGGAATTAACAAGTGGAACAAGAGAAACATCAGTTTCAGTTTTAAAAAAGGGGGAAAGAAAGATCTGGGGAACTATGAAGCAGTGATCCTCAGCTGTGTGCTTGGAAAGATCTTGGGATAGATCCCTCTCAGAAATATACTGAGGCATGTAAAAAACAAGCTGCACACCAGACAGCAGTGTGCACTCACAGCCCAGAAACAAAACTTCCCAAATGCATCAAAAGAGGGGCGGCCAGCAGGTGAAAGGGGGCTCTTCTGCTCCTCACTTCTGTCTTTGTGAGACCCCACCTGGGGTGGTGCATCCAGCTCTGGGGTCCCCAGCTCAAGAAAGACAGGGACCTGTTGGAGCAGTCCAAAGGAGGTCACAAAGACAGTAAAAGAGCTCCAGAGTTTCTCCTATGAAGATAGACTGAGAGACTCAGACACTGCTCAGCCTGGAGAATAGAAAGCTTTGGGGTAATGTTATTGCAGCCTTTCAGTTCCCAAAGAGGGCTTATAAAAAGGAGGGACAGGGACTTTGTATATGGGCAGATAGTGGCAGGACATGGGGCAGTGGTTTTAAACAGAAAGTTTTTAGATGTTTAGGTTAGATGTCAGGAAGAAGTTATTTACTCAGAAGATGGAGGAGCACTGGAACAGGTTGCCCAGAGAGGTTGTCAATGCTGCATCCCTGAAAAGGCCAGGTTGGATGGGGCCCTAAGAAACCTGATCTAGTGGGTGGCCCATGACAGTGAGGTTGGAACTAAATGATCTTTAGAGTCCCTTTGAATATAACCATTCCATCATTCCATGAATCTGAAATTCTAAAAAAATCTCTCTCTCGGAATTAGGTGTATTCCCACCAAGAGACTTGCACATCAGCATGAAAAAAGATGGACCAGGGTTTTATGAATGCATGACTAGTGCTAGGATCCTTGAATTGATACTATTTCTAAGTAATTTTGCTTTCAGAAATGCTGCAAACCTGAATGGTTCAGTTTTAACTACTTAAGTTTAAAGCTAATGTTTAAAACCCTTACATTTAATGGACTGCTTTTGACTTTTCCAGTAATTATTGCTTTAATTCTTAGATTGAAGTCCAATAAAAGATAATAGTATGATTGTAAATAATTGAAGATGGACTCATCAGCCTTCTGTACATTTTTATATTTTCACATAAAAAACAACAAATAAGAATAAAAAAAATGAAACGTAAGAACTCAAAACACTTTCAAGGGAATTGAGACTATCAGTTTGTATTTAAAATCTTTATTGGTGCTTCAGTTCTACAACGAGCAAGGAAAGCTATATTTGAATGCACATGGTCTATCTTGAAAGTCTCTATTTCCAATGTCACCCTGTATTTATCCCCATTTTGCTCCAAATTCAGTAAATGCATGCTTAAAAACACACCTTGTATTCCTGAGCCTGGGTGTCACCTGTTCCTGTGGATGAAGGAAGAGCAGTGAATAGAAACAGGTTTCTAAAACTGGAGATGAGATCTAGAGATGCTGCCAAATGTTCTGTCTCAGTATTTAAGAAACCGCACAGATGAGGTTGCTTTAGGAGGCACTGATAGCTTAAAGCTCTGGGCTGTTTTCTGCAAGCATGAGAATCCGTCTAAAAGCCATCAGAGTTTTACCAGCCTCATTGAAAATATACTTTGGTAACCCTTCTGATGAGACACAATGGATAAATTAGTGACTAAGTGAAGGACGGTGCATTTGTGGGAGAGTTAGTAATATTGCAACAGTCTGCTGCAAAATCTGCTAGTACAGCATTCTCTTTACAGCACAATTTATGCAATTAAGCCTAAATACATTCCTAAGGTATAAAAAACGTGGGTTTTTTTTGTTTTTGTGGGGTTTTTTTTGTTTGTTGGTTTTTTGTTTGGTTTTTTTTTTTTTTTAAATTACAGTAGATTTGGTGCTTTTACAACAAGGAATAAGTCACTGCTTGGTCTTCATTTTATCCTTGCTTCTTTTTAGCAGTTGTTAGAATGAGAGAAGGGACAGAGATGACTTTCCAGCCTCCCAAATTCTCTTTCACTCTTGACTTTTGGACTCAGAATACCTGTCATCCTGGCTGCATGAGTTTTCCAATTAGGTGGCCTCATGGATCACCAACCTAACACACCCTGGCACATCTTGCCCTGTAGCAACAGCCACTCCAATACTCCTAGACCACACACAGCTGGCCTGAGACTGCTTCAGAGGGGTTTCCTCCTTACTACTGCCACACTTATTGATCCCCTCTGTTCTTGTTTTTGCTGCTTGAACCCACAGGACCCCTTAGGACTGCCACTGAACAAAACACCCAAGTGTGTATGAGCCAGCAGGCCAAGTTCACCAGCAGCATGCACAAAATGTGGAAGCATCAGGCATGTGTTGAATTTAAATCACCTTATGACACGTTTATGGGGGTTTTAATTACTGAGGCACAGGGTGATGCCAGTATTTAAGGAGTATCCACAAACAATTTCAAAATAGAGCTGCTTGGGCCTGTGGCTTTAAGCTTGGTTACCAGGCTCTCAGCTTTCCCCACCCCTTGAGTGATGACTTGGACAGACTTGTGGAAAGCCCATGGCAGCTCAGGTTTTTTCCCTGGACAAGAGAAGGAAAAAAATTGGTACCCCTTGTGGATGCCCCATCCCTGGAAGTGTCCAAGGCCAGGCTGGATGGAGGTCTGAGCAAGCTGGTCCTGTGAAAGGTGTCCTTTTCCACAGCATGGTGGCTGAAACTAGATGCTCTTTAAGGTCCCTTCCAGCCCAGGCTATTGTATGATTCTATGACTCTATGATTCTGTGAAAACCCTGACCATCAGCACTCTTGCTAAAGCAGCTCCATCTACATTAGCAATCCTCTTGCTCAGACATTCTGAGTTATTTATATATGTATTAACACTACAGATAAAGAGGTTTGTGGCATGTATCCCTTTTATAGCACTTTGACTAAGATTTAAAAATATGTTACCTGTACTTAAGAAGCAAACTCAAACTGCAAAGTGGCAATTGGTTATCTTAGGTTACTCTCCCAGCAGGCAATACTTATTCAGATTTTCAAACAGATGTCTGTGGATATAGGTAGCCCAGAGACAAAGCCTAGATATTGCTTTTGTTCACAAGTGTTTATATTGGAGGTGTTAAAAAGTTCCTTTAGAAAGCAGCTCTGTCACTGCACTTGCAGTGCAGGGCTGATGTGAAAATCAGTATGCAGACAAAAGCTGTAGTCATGGGTGACTATGAAAAGTTAGAACCCTCACAGAAAAAACTCACTCTGTCTTTTTCTTTCTTTCTCTTGCGTCCCCCAACCCCTCTTCCCCACAGAACTTGTATGGGTTTTCTTTATACACCTGTGATCTTTAACTTCCAGCTGGAAGTACCCTGCTTCCTTGGGGAGCTTGTTCCTGTACTTGACTGCAATCTCAGCGTGGAGTTTTTTTACATGTATCTGATGTGGAATTCCCCAGGTGAAACTTTAAGGCATTTCTTCATGTCCTGTCACCACACACTGGAACAAAGAGATCAACACCTCCATCTCTTCTCCCCTTCATGAGGATGTTGTGAACAGCAATGAAGTCTCCCCTCAGTCTCCTCTTTCCTTTGTAAGCTAAACAGGCCAAGCATCCTCAGTCACTTCCTGCAAGTCGTGCCCACTAGTCATTTCACCCTCTTTGCTGCTCTCCTTTGATAACATTCCAGCATTTTTATACCCTTTTTTAATTGTGGGGCTCAAACTCACACAGTCCTTGAGGTGAGGCCACGCAAGGCTGAGACAAACACTTTTCAAACAGTCAGCTGTGCTGAGCTGAGTGCGCCTCAGGGTACAGCAGTCTCTTTTGGCCGCCTGGGCACATTATTGACTCTCACTGAACTCACCACCAACTAAAACACCCAAATTCCTTTCCACAGGGGCCAGTCCAGTGTGTTGTCCCCCAGCCTGTACATCCGTGGAGGCTTCCAGTGTTCCCAGTGCATCATCTGGCATTTGTTGTTTTTAAAGAAGGCTCTTCTGTCTGAGCTTACATGGCCTGGCAGACTGGTGCAGATGAAGCTTTCCAGTTGCTGAAGCAAAGATCATACAGGGGAGTGGTGTGGCCACGTTCAAATAATTGGTTTTTTTAGGCCAAATAACCCATCAGTGCTTTACATGAATCAGTTGTGATCAGGTTTTGAGACAGAACCTGTGTAAGGCTCAACACCTTGCTCTTGAGTCTGTTGTTAGGAGTTTACTCACTCCATTTTGCCTTCCCTGTTTTCTCCAGAATGTCCTAATTTCAGAATAATTACTCTGCTCAGAAAGAGGGGTCACTATTTCAGACTAATACAAAAGGAATGCACATTGGGGAAATATTCTGAAAGAACCCAGTTAGGCTGGGTTCTATTAGTGAGAAATAAACATTCTGCAGTATGCTTGGCTGGGTTCTTTCACAGGAAAGGTTACAGAAATGAGTTTCTCTCTTGAGAGAACTTTCCCAACATAATATTTAATGATGACATGCTTTTGCATGCAAGTATAGTCCTGTTACTGAATGAGCTGAATGTTTTTGGTGGACTTGTTTTGTATTACAAATGATGAAGCATAAAAGAAATAAATCTGTAGTCTACGTGCTCATACCTTCCTTCCATTTCTGCCCCTGACATTCACTATAGTCTTACAAACTCAGGATTAAGCTTTCATCAAGTATTGCCAATGATCTGAACCATGAGATGTCATAGATTATGGTTTCAAAAAACAGAATCAAGTAAATACATTCTGGGGCCTCCTGGTGCTCCTAGCTAGGCTATTCTTTATCCTGCTGCATTGATAAATGCCAGATAAATAAATCCCCTTCTCTCACACAGGAATAATAATGGAATCATTTATAATAGCCTTGTATGTTAGCAACAGACAGGAACAAGGAAGATGGTTTTCTGCAGAATGACTTGACCTGAAAGCATTATCCTTCAGTCAAACAGGTTAACCAGAAGATCCTGAGCATTTTCTTAAACTGGCAGAGAAAAAGGTGTGCTTAATCCATGTTGCACTTTTCACATTGACTAGACATGCCTCCTAAATGGTCTCTAACACCGTAGCCTATGACATACCACACTTAACAAGGCTCTAACAGCATTTCCACTGTAACAGAACTAAAACACATGGCTTGTAACATTACTTTGAAACTTACAGCACTTGTGAGTTTGGACATGGTGCAAGGGTAAGCAACATGTGGTAACCACTCATCATGACCAAATGAGCAGAAAAGCCCCATCTTGACATGGCTTATTATGCCTCAAAGCTGTAAATGTAATTGTTGGGTGAAAATAAATTCATTGTTATTGCTATGTGCATTTTTTTAGCGTACATTCTTACCCTGCATTTTTTGCAGGTTTTCTCTCAGTGTTACTCACACAAGGTCAGATAATTTCGTAATATATTAACATCCAGCAATAATTCTATGGAAGGTAACAGAATAACAAAAGGTGGGATAGAAAATGTATAACTAATGCATCAGGTATTCAAGTGGATTCAGGTTTTTAACCATGTTACAAAACATGCTGGGAGCTATCAGTGGGCACTGTAGCACATTTTGTTTCGACCAGGATTGTTGGTTTAGAAATCTGTTATCCTAATTTTAGTTATTTCTTGCTTACTGTTTCCTCTAGTTTATAATATTCTTAGTATTATAGTGTGTGTGATGTTTTGCTCTCAGAAAGGATAAGTGAGTTGGGGCCTGATCTTTCTCATGCTGACTTCACTGGAAAGAAGAAAATGCCAAAACCTTTCCTAACCCTAGCAACATCAGGAGTGTAAGAGTTCAAGTACCTGCTTCCCTCTGCCTGTAAAAATTCTGTGGTGGAAATGAACATTGCTGTCCAAAAGGGTAACATGTAGAAGTACTTAGCACTCATAAAATCACCCACTTTCATATGCACTTTAATAAGTGGCTGTGATTTACATATGAAATATATCTGTAATAAATTTCCACATAGGGTTTTTTTTTCCTCCAGAAGCATGCAAAACTTTTTAGTTCCACACTGTGTGCTCCTATTCTGATCCTCCACCTGGCTGTGGTCCTTTTTATGTGGGAACATTAAACTAATTTCACTTGGAATGTACAATGGTTTCTCAAGATGATGCACCTGATACTAAAAAGCAGTTCACAAGACTTCTTAGGAAGACAGATTGCTCCCCAGAGGCTCCTTCTGCTTTGTATTACAGCTCATAGTCTTGCTTTTAGCCCCAGCTCATCTTTGACAGCCTTCTGCTTCACATTTGGCATCCTTGTGACATCTACAAAATGACTTGGGGGTCAAGAAGTCAACTGGCTTCCTCATATGCTTCTGCCATTACCAGTGGCTGTGCTCAGGCCATGAGGGAGGGGAGCTGTGGGTCTGTGTGTGAAACAGGGAGAAGGAGAGACAGGGAGGGAGGCTGAGATGTGATGAAAAAAAATTTAAAATTTTCTTTCTAACCAGGTTTGTGATGGCTTCCACTCAGACACAGCTGTCCTTTGCTTCCAAGTTGAAGCTTGCTGCAGGTTTCTTGTTAAACCATACACAGCTTGTAGCTTTATGATTTTTGCCACTCTTGAGACATTTGTTTCTTGGCACCAAAAGATTGAAGGCTTGTTCAGAATACAAAATATTACTGTGAGTCAGTGCAAGGCCAGTTCCTGGGGTGCAACTACAGCAATGTATTGGTGTTTTATTTGCTGGCTACCGAGAACCTCTACCAACAGGAGCTGGAAATGGGATGTCTGAAACGTGAGCCTTGGCATGAAACATTTCACTTAATGAAAAGGATTTAAAGAAATATGAAGATATTATGTTTGCTATTAAAATATAGGTAAAATAGTGCTTTGCAGTGTCCTGCATGTAAGCTGTAGCTCCAACAGAATCCTGAATGTTTAGGAGACAAACTGAACCTAAATCTCCAGTTTATGCTGTGGTGAGTATCTCAGATTAAAGTAAATCCACATTATCCTGCTTGTCGTAGCTGGGATGTTTTGGGTTATGAATGCAGCCATACAAACAGGATTTGAAAGAGATTTAAAACAAGCTGATGAATAGAACACTCAGCCACGTTATCAGATACAATCTGATTAGAAATTTATACACTGCTGACATGCAGAAAACAACATCTACTGTCTGGCATGACAGAGATAACAAGTGCTGAGGTTCTTTCAGATACAGCAAATCAAATAAAGTCATATAAAGTTAATAGTAATTTGAGTTAGGGTAGGCTCCTGACGAATTCATGTTATAAATGTATGTCTCAACACTTCAAGTTATTTTTATCTCTGTTAGTAGAAGTCCTGTTGCTTAGCCTGTGCCCTCAATGGGTGATTGCTGTGAGAATAAGGAAACACAAGCATTCTACCATAATTTAGTATGCATGTTCTGCTGCAGAGCTTAAAATTAAAGCAAAATATTTTCTTATCTCATGCAACATAAATAAGTGCTGTGAACAAATGTGTTTACTGAGAAATTTATTTTGGGGTATTTCTTTTTTTTTTTTTTTTCCCTTCACCCAGGCATGAATTGATTCCTATGCACACTAGAAATTTAACAAAGTTTGTACTGCCCTTCAGTGTCTCTGTTAAACCAGTGTCAGGTCTTTAATCATAACAGGTTAAATTGTACTGCATGTAAAGACATGATTTAAGACATCATATAAAGACATGATTTCTGCACCTAAGAACTTTCAAACTTCTGCAGACTCTGTGACTGAGTGGTTGGGAGGCTTTTCCATAGCTCTGAACATTTGCAAAAAATTTGTGCAAGCCCATTTATCAGACCCAAACTCAATACAAAGGTGCAAATAAAAAATATGACAGTCATGTAAAGAAGAAGGTGATTGGCAATTCAGCTTAGATTTACCAAGAGAAGAATCATGCTTAATTAAACAGGTTTTGTCCTAGGATAAATGGATTTGTGGATGAAAAAAAAGAGCAGTGGATGTAATTTTCCTTGTATATTTTGTTAAAGTTTACAGGAATGCCTTTCACAATTCTCTTATGCCCAGACTGGGACATTGCACCCTGAGTGGGAGGACAGGTGAGAACTAGTTGGATTTAAGGTTTGTGCTCAAGGGGCTGTGCTCTGTCCAGAGGTGGGTAATGAGCAGGATACTGCAGGGTATCTCCTGGGATGATTTCTTGCTATCCAACATTGCTACCAGTGGTGATGCTGAGGAGGGGATAAAGTTTGCAGTGGACAGCATACTTAGTGTGCTTGTGTGAGGAAATTTGGGAGGAAGAGCCTCATGAAACCTCATGAAATCCAGCATGAGTAGAGACTCAGCTGTGCTCCAGGAGGATAGAGATCTTCAGGGATCCAGCCTGGGGCTGGCAGGGCCAAGGAGCACCTCTGGGGTTTGGTGTTGAATTCTGGCAGTGCTGGCAGTGAGCTGAGCTGGGTCAGCCACATCCCTGAGCAACAGTGGGGGCCAGCAGCATTCGGTGTGGTGAGCAGGACACGTCTCCAAGAGACAGGGAAGAGCTGGGACTGTCCCCTTTGCCTAGCACACAGACCTGATCTGGCCACTGCATTTGATTTTGGGCCTCCATCAGAGGGAGGATGTTCAGCTGGGAAGAAGGGTGGTTTCAGGGTATACAAGAGCATAACTAGAATTGATGAAAAGGAATAAAGAAGGTGTAGTTGAGCTGTTCATAGTGGTGTGCAGTAGGAGGGTGAGAGGGAGCAGCACAGGCTGAAGCACCAGAGTCACAGCCTGGAGATAGGGAGAAGCCTTTACCCACAAGGAGTGACCAGCAGTGGAGATGGAGCCCAGGGAGTTCAAGCTGTCTCAAATTTTGAGGTTTCAAACACTAGCTCATGAAGCTCTGAGCAGCCCAATCTGAGCCCAGAACTGACTCTGCTCTGGGTAGCTGTTAGATCTACCAGCATGCTTAAGAGCATCCTTTTGAAAAGTTGCCTTTCCAATAAATTCAACAGATTATCCTTACATAGGAAGAGAATGAGGAGGAGTCAGACTCCTACTCTGGAACAAGGGGTGGTTGGTTACTGCTTTGCTGCAGGCACCAAAATGTCAAAGCCCTGATGATTTCCTAAGAGATCACTTAATATTTTCTGCATTATGTCCTGTAGTTCAAACTGAGGGTTACTTTCAGCAGGTATGAGGGCAAGTATGTCCCACTGCCTCATCTCATGAAACGAGCTGTCATCAAGAGGAAGTTAAAGACCTGGTGTGTCATTTCTGCCATCACACAGACTCATGGTACTGTTCTTCATGCAGCCAACAAAGGCACAAGAACTGAAGAAAAAGGGTCAGGGATGGATCTGGTACCTTCCTCTGCCTGCCATAGCAATGGTGAACTGTAATCCAGATTTTGGATTCCAGCAAAGACAAATGGTTCTCCAACGCTGCTTTAGGGATGTTTGGCACTGGAAAATAGGAAGACCATGGATGGTCTGAGTTGTGAATTATTCTTCCTAGCAGAGTAATAGTCTGTTCATTAATGTTTATGCCTCAATAGTATAGATTCCCTTGTTAGCTGACTTCATGACATTACCTACAATCAGGGGAAAATATTTAAATTAAACTTGAGGCCATCAGGAAAGTAAAACGTGACGTGGGCCAAAAGTACTTACTTGACCAGGACTGTTACCAGTGAGCTAGCAAAGGATGGAGACACTGAAACAGGCATTTCCAGAGACCTACCATCCACTTAGAATATGAAACTTGTAAGGTGAATTCATATTTCCAGGTGTGGATAAAAGCTAGGGGTGCTTAAGTCCAGAGTCTAAGTTTTGTCCAAAATTAGTTCAAAGCTGGTAGACCATGGTTTTGCTACTTTCCAGTGTTAAAAATAAAGTAAAAAATATTATTCTAGGATGCAAAGAAAAGTAAAAGTAGTCTCTATGAAAAATAATTGTCAAGAGAATGGATTATAATCACATATTTCATGGAAAAATGCAAGAGAAGAAGGTCTCAGTTGTGGTCTAACTTTGTGATTTACAGGCTTTTTTTTTTTTTTTTTTAAATTTAAAGCTGAAAGTGGTGTGGCTTGGCTTTGGTAACTTTTTTTTTTTTTTTTTTTTTTCTTTTTTCCCCTGGTAACAAAACCCAGGTTTTAATTGGAACAGATGCTGTTTAAGGTCAAGTGGGGCTCTCACTGTAATAAGCGGGAATGCTTCCACTATGATAGATCAGATCAAGGAAAAGTAGGAAAGTCACTCCATTCAGCCCTACCAGAAGTCTCCTGATCCTCAGAAAAGGAATCAGCCTAAAGCACATTCTGTATAAATAGCCAAAAGTAAAACTTCTTTTCTTTTTTTTTTTTAAATGACAATATGATGACATTCATAGAAATTTGAGTATCACTGACAACTGCTAAAATACAATGTGTCTGTTGTTTTATTAGGCAGGAAGAGTCACTGATTTGTAGATTAAACACTTAACAAGAAGTTGAATAGGATGAGAAGTATTTCAAAAACAAAACTTCTTGTCTTGTAGGTGGAATCACTTGCACAACTGGCAGGAATTCTCTTTTTCTTAATGAATTTGTTCTTTGTCACCTGCTGACAGATCTGGCCATCATATAGAGAAAAATCCAGAAGCAAAGCAGTAGGTCACAGCACTTGTGTAGCATCACAATTTGTGTGTGAGTTCGGGAGGGAAAATTAAAAAAAATAGCTGAATGTTGGAGCTCTGTGTAAAGTGGAAGGAATTGGAATTAGTTTGTAAGAAAAAGTGTCCATTGCAGAAGTTGGATTTGTGCTGTTATGACTGAAATAACTATGGGAAATGCTTCACAGAAAGGCCATGCCGTTTGAGAAACCTAACTTTACATAAACCTTTTATATAGCCAACCAAATGACTTTTTAGTGGATAAATTCTCTGTAATGTAAATTGTATGTCAACAGGCAGATGTCTGAAGTAATGAAAGCACTCTGGTTACATATGTATTGCAGTTACAATAAATAAGAGTGATAAAGTTTTGTTATCACGTGCCAAACTCATATTCTGGTTTAGGTTTTCAACAAAAAGTGTGTGGAAATCACACTCTAAGAACATTTAATTCTTACAATAAGTTTAGTTCAATAAAACAGCTTACAAGTGCTCTCTGCAAGAAGAGATATTTACTACATGTTGATGTTGAACAAATATTTAATGTAGAACTCTTCACACACACTCATGAAGATGGCATACATCCTTCCTTAGTTCTTTTGTAATTATTTAATTATTACACGTTAAGTTGCAATCTTCACAGGAAACTCACCTTGTTGCTTTTTAAAAAACTTGCAGAATTTTTAAAATTGTAGCAGATGGGTGTGACTGAGATTTAAATTTGTGTCACAGTAAGGTTTCCATTAGTTTTTATTAGCAGCCACATGCAGTTGTGATGGGAAAACCTGGAATCCAGCCCTGGCCGTATGTCAGCACAAAATGCAAACCTTACCTTAGTATTGAAGGAGACATGGGGCTGCTCAAACCTTTGGTTTCTCCAAGGGAGTGAGGCTTTAGGGGAAAAAGAAAGTCCTCCTAGACCTTATCTTATACAGTTTTTGGTTTTTTATCTTTCTACCTAGTTGTAGAGACTGGAGAATGACCTGAGTGGTTCTTGGGAACCACTTTATTATGGGATCATCTTCCCATTATCTCAGTTGATCAGAGCATGGTACTAATAACATCAAGATGGTGGGTTTGATCTCCACATAGGCCATTCATGGAGGAGCTGGACTCTATGATCCTTGTGGATCCCTTCCTACTCAGAATGTTTTGTGATTCTCTGATCCTTGTGCCCTTCAGGCATTTGCACCTTGGAGCGTGATAAACATGACATGTCTCAAATGGCCACAGCAAGCTGCCCACTCTGATTTCCCTGAAGGTAGTGGGGATTTGCAGTGACACCTATGGGGGTTTTTGTGGGTGGTGTGGTTTTTTTTTTTTTTTGTTTTTTTTTTTTTTTTTTTGGTGTGTGTGGTGGGTTTTTGTTTTTTTGGTTAGGGCTGGGATTGACTGCTTGAGAGCTGATGTTTGTGTTTGGACTCAGATGTTTATTAATTTTTATTTGTAGTATAGTCTCACAAGTTGTGAGTTTTAGTTAACAAAGTGAAAAATGGTTGTCTCTTTATTTCTTTATAAGGTCTTTTAAGAACAAACTGTGTAACTATGAATTGACACCTAAATTATTTTTACTTTTAACCCAATAACCAACCACGTGTGGCCCGCGATGCAGATTTTTCTATCTAATTACAAGATACTACCTAAACCTATGAAGAAGAAGGTGAAAAAGAAGAACTTAGCCTATGCCCTAAATCCTCCATCTTGGTTTATATATAATACTATATTCTAAAACCTTAAATGCTAAGTTTTCTACTATGTGATATTAGACACTCCTATTCAAACTACACACCCATAATCCCAGTGCTATCACTCAATCATGGAAGTCTCTTCCAAGGACTCAGGCCAAATGCAGTGTTCTCTTGAGGGTCAGTGCCTGTCAGCACAGAAAATCTAAGATTCTCAGTGCCCAAGGTTCCTAAAACACCAACAGCTCTGATGCAGCTGTCTCTGATTTCAATTCTGGATGGCAACCACTCTTCACTGGAGATTCAGCCCAGGAACAGCATCTTCCCCTTGGTCTGCAAGTACCACCTGGTCTTAAAACTGCATCAGAATGAGATGATCGAACTGTTTCTTTCCATGCAGGGTGTCAGATCTCTTGCAGGATGTAGAATTGTTAAAAAGAAATTTTCACCAATGTCTCCATGTTAAAACGTTTATAATGACAGTGCTTATGACAGTTCAAATCCTAAGATCAATCGAATCTTCAGCTGTATGGCAGTAATTTCTGTCATCAGAAATCTCAGGCACAACAAATACTCCCTGTGCAGTGACTGACATCTAAAAGGTAAATAAAGCACAAGCATGAAAATACTTCTAGGAGAGAACTATAGGTGTCACAAGCAGTTCTCATCACAAAAATAACGAATCAGAGTTGTATTCTTGCCAAGGATGCCAAAATTCTATAATGCTGTTAATGACTCTTCAATATTTTGTAGTAAAGAAGACATGTTACAGAAAGAAATAGGTGATGGGCTTGTTGAAAATTCTTCCAGAAATGTCTCTCTGCTATGCCATCTCATCTATCTCCTCTCCTTAAATGACTGAAGCAAAGATTGCAGAGAGTCTTCTCTTCTAAGGTCAGCCAGTAAATAAAGAAGCTAGATTTTGGCTTGCTAACCAGCTGAATTGCCCTGAGGGGAAAGGTTTAGTTACAGTTTAAAAAGAAAGCAAATACTTCTTTGATGAGACAGGTTTGGATCTCTTGACCCTTTAAAATTGCTTCCTCCCTTGACTGCTACATTTGTAATTCACTGTATCCTTTTCCATTCTTAATCTAAACATAATAACCCATCTTTCAGCCACGAATAATAATCCAAAACCACGACAGCCTGCCCTCACCCCTCAGCCTGGGATGGGAAGCAACAAGCTAGTACAACAAATAGCGACTTTCTTGTTTCCTACCCCGACCACGCAGGTAAATTCTAAATATAGTTATAAACTTCATATGATTCAAACCTTACAGCCCTCCGCCAAAGCCTACTGAAGTGTGTTCAAACTACAAATTTTATGTACAACCCAGTATTCTTACTAGAATTAGGGTGAGACTTCAACCTATTCCCTGGGATATCATTTGACTGCCGTTGTTGGGGGCTATAATTTCACAGGGGTGTCTCAAAATTTCAGCACAGTAACCCAAAACTCTTAACCTCAATTCAGCCTTGAACCTGATCCTCAACCTAAACCTAATCCAAAGCAGCACAGCCTCTTTGACCTACCACTGATTGCAGGCATTTCTGATGGGAGCCTCTCCACTCCCTCTCCACCTTTTTAACACATCCACACTCTCCCTCCCTATAGCACCCTTGGCCACCAACAAAAAAAGTTAAAGGCAGCTGGGGAAGGGATGCAACTCTGTCATAGCTCTTGTGAACTAGGATTAAAGAGAGCATGTTATAGGGAAAATATGTTGCAAGGAAAAAATATGTTGTATGGGAAAAATAATGTTAGACTTTTTTTTTTTTTTTTTTTTTTTTTTTTTTTTTTTTTTTTTAGCACTTTAAACTGCTGGTTTTGGAGTGTCTTTAAATTCTCGAACGCCTACAGAAGTATCCCTTAGCTTATATAGGCCCCCAAATTTATCCTTTTGTACATAGAAAAAACTGGGATAGCACCTTGAAAACAAATGAATAAACAAGGTGTTTTTCTTTTGCAGAATGCTTAGAAGTTGCTGATGGGAGCCTGACGAATCAGACAATTTCTTAATCTGATGGTAAATTGTTTGTCTGTTTAGATCTGCTTCCTGAGAGGTACGTTCTACCTCAACCCTGCTGAATTTTAAACAGGGTGCGTATAACAGTTTTGGAACACCAAAATCTGAAGTGAAATTTATGTAAGAGAATGAAAGTACTCATTCTCTCTGTCTACCTTGTACTATTATTGGAAAAAAAAATCTGAATCTAATGGAGTGCTTTCTTAATTTAAAGTCTTAATATCAAATTTCTGGGGAAAAAAAAAAACTTAATAAAAAAACCCAAACTCTATGGCTTTTAAGAAATGTGATATGCATACATAAAATTAGACTAGTTTACTGTTTGAAGGATTGCAATGACAAAACAAATAATGAAGATACATTGAAAATACAGTAAGCTGATGCGTTGGAAAGAAAAAAATTGCAAACTTGAAAGTGGTAGATGTTTATGTGGGACTGATGCAGAATGTTTAGCAATACCCTTCGTACATCAGAATGGAGCTGGCATTAGCTCAGACACCCTGCCTCAAGGGAGATCAAAACTATTTCTTTACTGAAGGTTTCCACTGAAGATAAAACAAACCAAAACCCCTCTAGCCTACAGGTATGAGATGTAAATCATGTAGTAAAGCAGGGAACTGCCTGGCCACACTCACTCCCAGGTAAATTATTCTGAATTTTGGGTATCCTTCCTGCCTGACTGATAGGGCACACCATGGTCAGCCTGCAGACCTCACTCCTCCAGACCTGCTGTGACTGGAGGCAGAACGCACGACCTAGTTTTCTGAGATCAGTGATCCTGACCTGTTCTTAAAATCACACACACCTCCGTTTTAATCAAATGGAAATTAGCACTCCCACATCCTAATTTCTGTATGGATAAGCTTCCCAACTTCAATAAGCCCCAGTTCTTTATGAAGTGCTGTATTTGGCTCCTTGCTGCTCCTGTAAAGATACATTGAGCTGACATTTAATTTAGTGCACAGCAACTCTAGCTGAAGGAAGCTGGCTCACACTGGGTGTTGCTACATTACAAGAAATCATAAACACAGCACGAGTTGGACCTTGCAAGTAGAGTTTTTTGTGTATCCCTGTTAGGGCATCAAGTACGTGGAACAGAATCTAAGAGTTTTGTTGCAGTCAAAAAAAAAAATTTAAGAAATAACTGTTAGAAAACAAGCTTTACCATTAGAAGCTACTTTAAAAAATATGCTAATTCTTTGGATATTGAATAGTCATCAGACTAAACAGTAGGAGACTTATGCCACTGCAGGCCCATCATGTGGTAAAATCTGGAATCTGTGCTACTGTATTTAGGATGAGTAATTATCACACTCAAAATGACAACAAGTAGTTCCCAGTGGGATGCAAGGAAATCTCCACTAGGAATGGTTGGAGAGCTCCAGTCCTGTCAGGTTTCCAGAGATGGTGGTAACTCTCACCTCCACTAGCTCAAAAACCTAATGGAAATCTACCAGGTTTGGTGGATTTACGCAGAATCATGGTGAGGGTGATGAGGAATGTAGTATTTCAGCTGTCCCAAGGGGGAAGAAGAACTTAACTTTAGTCTAGAGTCAGGTGGAAACGATGTGAAGTCAATGCTGAGCATTCCCTCAGGTGGTCCTGCTTTCTAAGTGGTTTTATCCTGGCCCTTTGATTTTTGACATGTTCCCCTTGCTTTGCTCTTCCACATATTCAACCTCCTGCCTTCCTTTCCACAGGCCAGAAGCCAGCCATGCTACCCAAGGGAAGAGGTCTGGCACTGGGATTCCTTCCACATTCCTCTGGGAGATCCAGTTGTTGTTTTCTGCGATTTCTTTTTGGTTTGGTTTGGTTTGGGTTGGGTTGTTGTTGTTGTTGTTTTGTTTTGTTTTTTAATTTTATGTGTACACAATTTGGGGTAAAAATTGAGTTCAACTCTCTCTTCCACTGCAATAAGTGCACACAGAAGCCCTGAGAGTCATAAAACTCCTGCACAAAAAAAAAAAAAAAAAAAAAAAAAAAAAAAAAAAAAAGTAAAATAAATCACACAAGAGATGTTAAAAAACCCAAAATATTTCTGTTTCTGGACCCGGTAAGCCCTTATGTTGAGTCCAGTTGCAAAATCATGAGAGCACAGGTGCATGCCACATGACCAGGTGATCATAAAGCAACTCTAGAATGTGATCTTGAGGAGTCTGATGATGTTTTGTCTCTGTAATACATCCATCCTGAGGTGCACTTTGACATCTGTTTCATATTTGGGGTTTCTTTTTTTCTTTTATACTAGTAGCTTTAAGGGAAGTCAAGCAGATGAATATCTACATTTAGGAGGCCATATGTTAACATGGGGCTGTGAGGTGACATGATAAGGTTGGTGAGTCACGTTCACCATATGCAAAATTTCTGAGCAGTGTGAGAGGTTTATAAACAGATGGGAACTCATGAGCCATTGCAAGAAGAAAATCTCTCTCACAGGTTACCCTCTGGCCAGTCCTGAGGGTTTGGCAGGCTGGCTTGTGAGATAACTTTATTAGTCACAAAAGTACTGGAGTCAGACAAACTCCCTGCAATACTAGTGAAAGCCAGAACCATATTTCTCACTGTAAAGGGGAGCACTGAGCAAAAGGGACACCTGCTTACTGCTGTCTTACTGCTCCACTCGAAGTCATGCTGAAAGGGAGTCAGGAGTGCAATGACTTTCCTTGCTAGGAAATATTTGATGTATCCAAAGTAAAAAGCCGAGTACCAAGGAAGAACTGAGTGGTTGTGAAGCCTCAGCATTGGAGTAAGTCAGAGACAGGAGTGACTGATTTCTCACAGAAAAGAAATCTCTCTTGGGAGAACTAGTTTGAACAGTCTGACATGGTAATTTCTGAAATGTGAAAAAAGCAGTCTACTTCCATTGGTTTTCCACAACCCTCATGTTCCAAAAGGCATCTGTTGCTCTGAACAACAAAATTGTGCATAACATCTTTAATTTGACAGGCAGTGTTTATTTGAAGTCACTTGCTTCTCCATTATGGTGATGTGTACCCTGTATTATTCAAGTCTTGCAATATCACCATGAATGCAAAACCTTAATGCAACTTTGCCCAATGTTAGATTAGGTTCTGCACGTTGCAGATCAGGTTGTGCACAGCTCATCACAGCATAGTACTGGTGTTGTGATCTGCTACTGCATGAAGAAAACAGGGCAGACATTTCAGCAGCAGTGACCTGATAAATTTATAACTCCACTGACTAAAGTAGTCATCTGTTTAAGAAGTTTTTTATCCATTTTCTTTAATTTTTTGCAGGTGGTGTGAGAAGATTTTAAAGATGTGTTATCTTAGATGTACTACCGTTGAACAGGAAAACACTTATTCTTTTTTGCATAATAATCAGGTGACATATTTCTATAAATAATACCCTAGGTATCCTGAACAGCATGCGAGAGTTTCATATTGACCATTCAAGGGTCCCCTAGTGAGGCTCAAGAATTCTCAACCCCTCATCCCTTGCCCTGCATTAAGCAAAGTAGACTGTTGAGTTTAAAAGAAAAAAAAAAAAATTCTTCAAATTGCAATGAAAACAATCCAGTTTGAAGATTTGGCTATAATATGGGGCCAAAGAAAGATTTTCAAGAGTGTTGTAATAATAAAAAAATTACATTTTTGTTGGCTCTAAAAATAAACAAAGTACTAAAAAAGAACTGACTGAACCATCATTTATAGATGGTTGAAGGAAGTAATTATGGTTTGAGTCCTTTATAAAAGACATTAGAATTATCACAAATGTATCAGCTTTTTGAAAAAGAAAACCTAATGAGCAAGGCAAGACTTTTTCATTTATTTCACACTCTTCCAGGAAGAAATAAAAATATCAAACACAGAGGTAAATATATGACATCTGTATCAGTTACATGCCCAGCCAGAGAGAAATTGTTTCACCTGGCTACTCTGAAGTATGGATTACCCTCACAGCCCTGGCTACAATATTTGCAACTGTATCTTCCTCTGTACACCCAGATTTGAGATAATTTCTCCAGTAGTCTCCATCTGAAAAAATCCTCCTTTATGTTTGAATTTCTTATTGGGATTTTGTAGTTGTGGACCATACAACAGTGATTCTGTATGTAGTTTTAGAGCAGAAACATGACAAGGAATTCAGAATTTCACTGAAAAGTAACTTTAAAAATTTTAATAACTACTTTGAGCTGAGAGTTTTCATTGGAATTTATTAGATTTTGACAAAACTTTTGTAATTAGCTGTTTCTCAGGCTCAGGAAAAATTTCAAATAAAGACCCCCAAGAAGAATGACCCATTCTAGAGTCTTAGAAAAGTATGTAAGAGTCAATTTTCTTTCCATCCATGGAAATTAGACTATTGGTTCACTTAGGATGAATAAAGGGATGTGGATATGGAGGGGACCAACAGTAACATCAGGTCTAGTCCTCCAGTGTGATGCACAGCTACACACTACAAGCCAAATTTAGAAAATACAAGGTCTCTTTCTCAATGCTATTATCCACATTGATCCACAAAATTATTTTTAATATGTTGCAATAAAACAAGGAGTTGTACTAGCTGGTGAAAGCCACAACTGAAATGACCTACAGAGAGAAAGCAGCAGAGATCCCAATCTGAAATTATGATTATATCATGATTGAATCTGCTTCATTTATGTTGTTAATATTTATTTGGTCAAAGTAAGTTTGGTTTCTGTATTACAAATGTTCAGCAGGTGGAAGTGGTTAAACTACTTTTGATAAGGGGGCTTCTAAGTTGCTGCGGTGCATCTTAAGAGTGCTACCTTTACTCTAGCTCATTCTGATGCACCTTTTATATCAAATATCTGTTTCAATCTGACACCTTAAATCTGCCAGGCTGAGTCATAAGTGCCCCCACTTTATTTCAAAGACATTGAGAGTGTTAGCAAACTCTCAGACAAAATGGGGCTGAGTTTGGATTTTGTAATGAAACCCAAAACCAGTCAGGTTTCTCTTGGTTTTGTGTTTCATTGCAAGAAACTCTAAGATGAGTACAGCCCAGAGTGCATACATTCATAATCAGCAGTAAATGTGCAGGGAAAGAAACAGTAGAACAGACATCAGATTTTTCTCTGCAGTCAGCAATGCCTGGAAAGCTGCCCTGTTTCATTGCAATGCAGATTTGCAGACTTTGGCCCAAAAAAGACCTGTTGGCGAAGTTTGATACTGAAAAGTAATCTTCTTCAGGAAATGAGTACCAAAGAATTGTTATACCACGTAATAAGAAAGAAACAATAAAGATCCCTGGCAAGAAAATACTTCTGGGTTGATGGACAACAGTCATTATAAACTGGGCTTTCAAATAAAAATACCTTCATCCTTTTAAAAGGGTTTCTGTATTTTAAATATGGACATTCACATTTCAGACTGGAGAGCTTCCAAGTGACCTCCTGACTTTAAAGGTTAAGCACTATGAGAGAACAATTGCAGACACTCAGAATGAGAAGGAAAATATGATTTTATAGCTGGAACAGACTATAGAGTATCTCTTCTAACATTTCAAATTTGAATTAAAGAGGTAACTATTGGGAATGGTTCAAAAACAGCTGAGGTTGGAGAAGTGCATGAATCTACTCTTTATATTGCTTCACAAACACTACTGCCCCAGTCACTCCATTTAAAAGCAATGTGTAAGGGTTTTTCTGCACTAAGTGTCTGATGCTGGTGACAAAACTGCAAATACATAAAAGACTTTGACAATACTTCTGGTGGTGAAGTAATCTGGTCAGCTATGACAGGATCTGTGTGCAAATTAATCAAAATAGAAAGGCAAGAATCCCAAGAAAAAGGAATCAGTTCAGACATTACTTCTCCCTTGTTGGACCACTGAATTTTGGCCCTCATTTAAACTTTGTTAAGGCCTTGTCTTCTCCATTTCTGTTTATATTATCATTGGCTTAATTTAGGAAAGTGCACTCTGTTCCCAGGCTAATGGTTGTCACATTTGTAATGATGTGGAGAAGATTGGTACAGTGCTGCAAGGGGACTGAAAAGAACTGAAGATGCTCTTATGGTTCTTTGAGATTCAGCAAAAGACAGGAGAAGATAGGAGAGTGTTACCCCCTGCTCCTCTCTTACCTCAGAAACACCAAAACACCTCTTTTCAAATTACATTGCTTTTACCAGGGGATCATTGCTGTGAATTTAGGAAAAAGATGAGCCCCTTTTTCTGATGGGCCCTTCTACCTGAAAATTTATTCATCTTTTTGATGGAGAGATACTTTTCAGGAAGGTCTACTGGTGGGAACTGATATGGAATTGAAACATCAGAAATCCATGTCTATAGATAATTACAACGATGAAAATATGAACGAATATAGCCTTCTTCACTAGTTTACACATTGTGTTAGCATTTTCAGTGTTATTAAATAATAAAAAAAATAGATTGGGTTTAAAATTAATGATGGAAATTCTTCTTAGGACCACCTCTTCAGAAAATAAATAAATTGGTCTAATTTGATGCTTATAATGGAAGATTCTCTCGATAACATAAGTGGACCAGAAGTAAATTATGAAATCTCATTGTCCTAGCTGAGGCAGCTGGGGCATCTGGAAATTGTTGTCAATTGGATTTTAAAAGCAAAACTAAGTAACAAAGGGATCTGAATTCCTTAGGGAGTCCATGATATAAACATACACTAAGCAGCTTTTCCCCCTCAGACAGAGCTGACACTTTGTTTGCATACATTTGTGTGTGTGTGTGCAGTCAATGCTATGGAGATACAGCAATTTCTTCTTCCTGTACAGGCTTCTAGACTTCAGCTTAGGCAGTTTTATTTTGGGCTGTGATTATTTATAGTATGTTTTGTGTTTCAATTTTTTTCATAAAACATATAAATGGAAAGATACTACATTGTAGGTTACTTTGAATTTTATTTGCGATAGATGTGAGTCAGCAGAGAGGTGGTATGCATCCTACAAGATGATGCACTACACTGAATGTCTGTTGAAGAAACACAGTTCCAGTTTGCTAAAATTGGTTCTGAATTTATGAAACAAATCTCACTATCACTGCTACCTGTATGAAAAGCAGACCCAGCATGATAAAGAAACTAGACAGTGTGGGGGGATGAATATATCAGATTCTCCTGGTGTGAAGCAGCACTTTGAGTTTGTTATGCATCTTTGGAGATGCATAAGTCAGAAGTTGGGATTCTTATGCAAGACTCATAGAAGCAATAACAATTTTCCTTTTCTTTTTCCAGTGTATTTTTCTTCACAGTGAAAACCAGAGCCATTAATTGTTGTCTCTGTGGGCCAAAGCAGCATAAAATCTAATCTTCCCATGGTCAATAATGGGCTAGAAAAAGAAGTGACTGGACATGATTATGTTAAAATTTTAGAAAAGACCATATCATAGCACAAATACACACATCTTCTGTTGTGCTTGCCAGGTACCCCTTTAGCCACGAGAGAAACATGGTCATAAATGATCATCCTTGTAATATGAAATTGGGGTGTTTGTAGAAACCATAAAAGCCTGGTAAGTATTAATTATTATGTATTTGGAGATTAACTCTATCCAGATATATTACTGATAATGGAAGTTTTGCATGCACATTTCAGATACAGACTCCACATTTGCTCATTATGCTGTGGGAGGAGTGGAAATGATCCATGTCACAGCAAAACTAGAAACATAATTTAGTGTTTATAGAAACAGACACAAACACTAACTCAGAAAACGCGTGATTTTTTTTTTTTTTTTTTTTTTTTTTGTAGAACTGCTGTGTTAAAAACAGCTCAGTCTCAGTCACCAAAGCAGCCAAATTACACCTGGTGTATGAGATTATCCAAGCGATAACAAACATCTGAAAAGAAATATTTAGACTTGCCATTTTAGGAGAGTTGAGCATCCTGCAGCAGAGGACACAACCTGACTGTTCTTCCCAGAGAGCCCAACCTCCCTCTTGATCACCTGCAGTCTTGTGAACAGCAATTCACAAAGAAGTACACAGAAATAGGGACATATTAGTCGTCTGTCTTGCAGTTTCTCTCTTTCTATTTGATCAATCTGAAATGACCAAAAACAGATAAGCCGATTTATTACATGTCTCCTGGGCTTGAATCTCCAAAAAAGGCTTTCATTTTTTATGTTCAGACATTATCTACACCTCTTACATGTCTTTTACCTTCACTAAAGTGTTTCTGTGATTAGTGACTTACAGTGCAAAAGAAGCTTTTTTTTTTTTTACTGCATCGCTCATGTGAAAATATGAAAAATGCTGTAAGAAATGAAAGATTTTCTCAGTTCCCTGCGCTGCTTTCAGCCTGGTGTGATGGGGGATGGCAGGCTGCTTGGGGAAACATGCAGATGGCAGAAGAAACGCATATTTAAAATTCTGTCCAGCTGCACCATATTGTCTGGTTATCAAGGGAATTGTGAAGAAATGAGAGATTATGGGGGGTATTCTGAGCATAGAATTTTCCTGGTTGCAGAGCAGGAGCTGCTGCAAACATTCAAATGTAAACAAACGACAGTATTTAGGGATAAATAAGATATTAAATATTCCTGGAGGTGTAAAGGAGGGGCTTGGCCTGTTCCAAGGGCTGCTGCTGGACAGTTGCAGTGCAATTAACCACGAGACCCTCCGAAGTTTGAGCTGGGTTTTGTTGTTTCACCTCCATCTGCCAAGTAATTCTTCAGTAAGCTGACATCACACGTATCATCTTTCCTTGCAAGAGCACATTGTATGCTCTGTGTCTGACAGATTTCTTTTTTCTCAACGCTTCTTTACTAACAGGAAAAAAATGGTCCTTTACAGGCAGTTTTTGTGCTTAAGCTGGTATGTTTGGGAAAGGAGGGTAACATCAGGTGCTGTACTAAAGTTTTTGGATGTGACATCATGATCTGGAATACACAATAGGAGGTAAAAATCTGTTATTTACACAATGGTGTCAAGTCTTCTATTATAAAATGCAGCAACTTGACTATCCCTGGTGTTTGCCAATTTTTTTTCTGATGCTGTCATCAGTTCAAGGAGTTTTGATATTTATATGAACTAAACCAGGATTTACAATCTTACACGTCTAAGTTTTTTTTCAAATATTGCAGTTGCATTCATATTAAGATTGTATCTGATGAAATCCAGGAAATGCATCCCACTGCATTAAAAAAAGTCACCTTGGAGATAGAAGGAGGTAGTAAAAAGACACTCATTTTTTTTTCCATCCTGTGGATCGTTTCACAAATCATAATGCTAAAAATTAGTAAAGTACATAATGATGTTTAAAGAAAAAAAAAATCAGTCCTCATATCCTACTCCCTTAGCAGCAGATTGTACTTGTTCTTCTGTGCATGCTTCATGCAAACTCGGAGAACATATACATAAAGATACACACATTAGAAATTTTTTTTTTTTTTTTTTTTTTTTTTTTTTTTTTTTTTTTTTTTTACTTGCTAGAAGAGGCATTATGTGACAGACTGAAAGTAACATTTTAAACGCTGTGGAGGAATTATAATGAGAATTGGATCGTTTGTGGCACACCCCAAAATGTTTGTGATTATTTCAGCCTCATAAAAGTTGCCAAAGTCTATGAAAACGCCTTTTGTTGTCCTGGTATGGTGTGGTGGAGAGGTCCCAGATTTCCTATGAATCTGAGTGATTGGAGCAATGCAGCTGGCTGTGTTAGGTGACACATACCAGGACTTTGAACTACCTATAAAAAATAGGTCTCACTTAGCTTGTAGTATTAGGCATTTGGCATGCAAAAAAAATGCAAGGCTTCCCCCTGCCTTCAGCCATCACTGGGAGCAGGCAGAGCTCTCCCACACAGAGGGGAGGTCTGGGCTGCAGGCATGCTGCTGGCTGGAGGGAAGGCTCGGAGGGAGGCACCAGCATGCTGGAGGGAGAGTTGCAGCCCATTTAAACACTGCCATAAACCTTTTCCAGGAGTGGGGGACAAACGGCCCAGAATAAGAAAGTGTGTCACATAATGATTATAGATTTGGGGAGCTGTGTCTCAGCCATGGGAAGGTCACTGTCTAAAGAGAGAGGTCTTTCCCTGCAGGGTAGGTTTCTTCTTAGGGAGATTGTCCCTAATCCCATGTTTTGATGACCCTCTAGAATTCAACCACCTCTGTGGACGATGTCCCCCAGACCATCCTAACACAAGATTTGTGGCATTAAGGGATGCTGTCCTGCAACTGATATGCAACATATGCTTTCTCCCCTTTCTAATACATTGAACCATTGAAAGGCATTTGTTGTTTTGTCATCTCATCTTACTCTTGTCCAAGCAGGTTTGGGGACCAGCTGCTGGAACCCTGGTCACTGAGAATTTTAGACTCTCTGTGCTGACAGGCACTGACCTCCAAGAAAAACACTGCTTTTGACCTGAGGCCGTGGAGTAGGCTTCCAAAATTGACTGATAGCACTGGGATTATGGATGTGCAGTTTGAATAGAAGTGTATAATATGACATGGTGGAAAACTTTACGTTTAAGTTTTTAGAATATAGTAATATATATATATAAAGCAAGATGGAGGATTTAGGGTGTAGGCCAGTCCTTCTTTTTCACCTTCTGCTTCATGGGTCTGGGTGGGATTTTGTAATTGGATAGAAAAGTCCACATTGCGGGCCATGGGTGTTTGGTTATAGGGTAAAAAGTAAAAATAATTTAGGTGTCATTTCTTAGTTGAAGAGTTTATCCTTAAAAGGCCTTGTATAGAAAGAGATAGGAGCCATTTTTTAGTTAGTTAGCTAGAAGTGCTAACTAAGTCTGTTACTGAACTAGAACTCATAGTCTGTGAGCCTGTAATAGAGATAAGAATTAATAAACATCTGAGTCTGAACATGAAAACCGTCTCGCATATTCAATTCTGACCCTGGCAAAAAGAAGATGAAATGCAACAACCGGCCACTGATTGTACTTCAGAACAGCTCTGTAATATGTGTTCCTTATTGCAACTGAAGAACATCAGAAAGGAAGGGGCAAAATCCACCTTTGTTTAAATTAACTGTATTTCCTTTGCCAGGATTTCGTTTATGCATTTTGACCCAGGTTTCTTCTTAGCTATTCACTGGTAGGTTATATGACATAAGGAGTCTTAAGAAAGGCTTTCAGTCATTGTCTCTCCTTAGATAATTTTGCAGGAAATAAACCCAGCTATGCAACACCAGCCCTTCAGAAGTGCTTAAATTTTTTTTTTTTGTTACAAACACAGAATTTCTGTCCTGTACAGGTTTTTGGGTGGTATTTTGTCATAAACCCACAGCTGAGTGTTAGCTAGGATTTTAACTAGGAAGTATTTTCATCAAGATTTTCTATGTGAGGCCATGTCCTAATTCTACCTTGCTGATGGTCCCTAATATGTTGTAATCTCAAGACTGTGCAAAGGTTCTTACTGAAATTTTTCTCTCCCTCCTTGATGTCATAAAGTCTGTTCCCCTACATGACTGTAGTCATGTTGACCAAAGGGGTCCCAAGCGCTTTTACTTGCTTCCTAAACAGTGACCCAGGGAACACTGTTAACATTTCTAGCAAAAGCACAAAAAATAAACCTTTTCATTTTTCTTGAAGACTTTTTAAAAAAGAATGTTGCAGGTTTGCTGCTGCTGCTGCCTCAGACACACCCCTCATGTTCCCTCACAGGTGGGATTTTTTTTTTTTTAATGCAGCTGTGGAGGAGAAGAGAAAGGATGTACATTCGTACAGTACATCTGCCATCTTGAAAGTTGTCTGCCAATTTTATAAAAATGTAATTTCTGAAGGTCACTGAAATTTAACTTGAGGACCAGACATGTGGGAAGTGGAAGATTTCTTTGCTAGTAAGCAGCTGTCAAGATCATTAAGATCTTAGCTGTGTTCACCTTTTTTAGAACCGGTTTCTGTTTAGCGTTTATGCAAGAGTTACAAGAGTCAAATGAACTTGTGTATTTCAAGTGTGGTACAACAGAGAGTCAGTATTTAGAGGCGTCTGAACAGTAAGACTGCGAGAAGAAATTGTGCCCTTCAAAATCAGTTTAAGATGAGCCTTCTCCAATTCTGTCCTGTTACAATTTAGTGATAACAGTGTACAGTAAACTGTTCATACCTTCTGTACGGGTTGATATCTGATGTACTGAAATAAAACAGCCTCTAGGATCAGGAAAGAATTCTTGCTTTTGCAGAGAATTCCATACCCATCCCTTCTGCTGGAAGAGTGTTGCCCTTCTGCCACAGTTAAAGACGATGCTTTTCACTGGCTCATCACTGTAAAATCACTCTAAGTAGAACAACCTCTCTTCTCTGTCAAGTGATATGTTTTGCACGTGAGCAATTCTAGTTGCAGAAAAGAAAAAAAGTCT
The DNA here is from genome assembly GCF_029207755.1 of Chamaea fasciata. Classification (NCBI taxonomy): domain Eukaryota; kingdom Metazoa; phylum Chordata; class Aves; order Passeriformes; family Sylviidae; genus Chamaea; species Chamaea fasciata. The sequence continues at coordinate 1,868,851 of NW_027094089.1, read as the reverse complement.
GAAACATTGGCACTAGTGGGTACTAGAACAACTCTGAAACAATTATGCAAATACCTGGTGTGGTACATTGATTAATCTCTCCAGCTATTTCCTGCGAACTAGAAGAGCTATGCTGTCCCAACTGTCCTGCTAGGACCTGTGTCTCCTCTATTGTTGGAACCCTGGGCACTGGGAATTTTAGGCTTTCTGTGCTGACAGGCACTGACCCCCAAGAAAACACTGCATTTCACCTGAGGCTGTGGAAAAGGCTTCCAAAATTGACTGATCGCACTGGGATTATGGGTGTGTAGTTTAAATAGAAGTGTGTGATATCATATGGTGGAAAACTTAGAGTTTAGGGTTCTAGAATACAGTAATATATATAAAGCAAGATGGAGGTTTTAGGGTGAGGCTAGTCCTTTTTTTTTTCACCTTCTTCTTCATGGGTCTGAGTGGGATTTTGTAATTGGATAGAAAAGTCCACATTGCGGGCCACAGGTGTTTGGTTATAGTGTGAAAAGTAAAAATAATTTACATGTCATTTCATAATTGGAAAGTTTATCCTTAAAAGGCCTTGTAGAGAAAAAGATAGAGGCCATTTTCTTAATTTGTTTGCTAGAACTCACAGATTTTGAGACTTTAACATGGATAAGAATTAATAAACATCTGAGCCCGAACACAGAACAATGTCTCTGGAGCATTTAATCCCAGCTCTGACAGGGAAAGAAGATAGAAAGCAACACTTTATAAACACATGTTGATAAATACGTACAAAAGATGTTTCTGTATCTCACGAAACTAGACATCTTTGTCCTTTAATTTTATCAGTACTGTTTTCCTCTGCTTGAAATTGCAACCATTGCAAGTGCTTAGCATGGGGAAGCTAGTCTAGTGTCTAGACAGGGAGATAAGACAGAATTACAATAGCAACACCAACTTGGTACAAGTTTTCGTGGGCAGACCTGCTCCTAGCTGTCACTGTCCAACTTCATCCATATCCAAAACAACAGTATCTTTTGAAAACTCCTCAATCAAACACACAGCTAATGCCATGGGGATCTGGAACTGAGTGCCTTCCTCTCTGGCTTGTTGATTTTCACCACCCTATGTACTCATTATGATCCTACCAGGACTGGTTTTTTTGCAATCTTTTTCGGACTCTCTAGTGAAGCACAGAGGGTGGATGCACTGCAGGATCTTGACCTGCCCAGACCTAGACTATACCTTGCCTTGGGAGTCAGGATGTGAGAAATCTCAAAAGACCTCTTGTTTCCAGCATGAATTATTCCCAGAATCCAGAGAAGAGGAACTAACCTTTTAAAACCCAAAGTACAGCAGCTTTCCTTTCAAACTTAATAAGCTTTTATCTCCTAGACAGGACATAAGTTTTTATGAGCAATTTTATTTTCCCCATATCTGCTTACAGAGGCAGGTCCTCTTCAAGAGATTTTGCTTTAGCCCATGTTTTTAATGACTCCTTACAATTTAACGTTCTCTGCACTGTGTCCTCTAGCTCAACCGGAAACTGTTCTCTCTTCCCACTGACTCTGAAGTTCATCTCTCTGTCTGCTCTTGGGAGTCTCCCAGCCTCTGCACGCCCCATTGTCTTGTGTCGCAATATGCAGCCAAAAGTGTGTATTCTATTTGCCGTCTGTTGAAACCTGTGGGGCAGGTGTTTTTCTTATCGCTTCTATGACCCATTCCTTATAACTCTAGGGGGGAGGGAGTGGGTGCCTTCTGTTAATGGGAAGCTGTTAAAACCAGGTGGGGCAGTGTTCTTATCTCTTCCACCACCCATCCTCCCTTCAGGGGATATCTGCTGTTAATGGGCCATCGAGGCTCACTGCATGACTGATACAATTCCATCATCCCACTGGGAGATGCTCCACCCAGTGGGAGCAGCCAAACTTTTCTACTTGGATTAAACCTGGGATTTAGAACAGCAGGACAGCCTGTTTCCACTGGATTCCCAGAGGAAGACTGGACCCATCTCAGGACCACTGGACCTTCAGAAGGAAGGTACACCCTTCTACAGGATCATCTCCGCTCCAAGAGAACCACATTTTCACTCCAGAAGGACTTAATTGGACTGCTACCGATGCCCTGACCAACAGGGTGACAGGTCGTGTTCTGACTCTGACTTAGAAACTCTGAAACATGTCAGTGTTTCTAAGATTTTTTTTTGTTTGCTTGTTCTTTGTGCTACTACATTTGTATTTTTAATATTCCTAGTAAAGAACTGTTATTCCTATTCCCATATCTTTGCCTGAAAGCCCCCTTATTTGCAAAATTATAATAATTTGAAGGGAGGGGGGTTTACCTTCTTCATTCTAAAGGAAGCTCCAGATTTCCCTGGGAGACACCTTTCTCTCCAAACCAAGGCACTCATGGAGAGTGTTTGTCCCTCTTTGTCTTGTACCATGCTGCACCACCAGGTGAGCAGCAGCTATAATGTTGCATTTGTTCTCAGGGCAGAAGCCAGCTTCCCAATTTCTCCTCTGGCCCGTTCCATGTCACCCAGAGTGCTCACTTCAGAAGGCAGCTACTACCAGTCTGCCTCACAAGCCGAAAGTGGGGGTGCTCATGACAGAAACTGCAAATGAAAATATAAATCGTACAACCTGCCACATGCAACTCCAGTACCTGTATTTCTTTCTCGCTGGTATTGAAGAGCTTGAAGCACAGTGCCATCCATGTCTGGGGAAGGATTCATTGTGCACAGTGTCTCCAGCTAGTCAGTCTGCAAACTGCCCCTCTCCAGCATCACCTTTTCCAGTGAACTTGCATGACACACACTTTTTGCAAGCAAAACCAACAAGGGCATTCAGTTTGAGCCTTCTGCAAGTGCATGGCTTGCTGAGGAAAACCACAATTCTATTGGTTGGGACTGTGCCATCCTTGGCATTTTGCACTCAATTGTGTTGGCCAAGCAAAACTGTAGTGGGGTTTATCTGTGTGGCTAAATGGAACAAGCACCGCTCTGGTGGCTATGAAAATTTATTGTTCTTTCTCCCAGATGTTGCTGTCTGTTTGCATGTGTTAACTGAAAAGTTTACTAAATCTCTCTATTGGTTTTTGTGTTTGTACACCTGAGTGTGAAGACGCTGTAGATCTAAGTCAGACAGTGGGTGAGCTTAGAGACATCTGTGGAAATAGTTATGAAAGGTGAGTAATGAGCACAGCTAGCCCTGTGCTTTCTGAAATAAAAAAATATACCAGCTCCCAGCTCCTGACAAATGAAATAAGCCTTATATACACAGGGTATTTCTATTGTTACATCTCTTCAGTAACAGTATGGAATTTCCTTGTTGGTAGCTGGACAAGGTTTTGAATATTGTAATAGAAGAAACTGAAACAGAAGAATCAGCTTGTATCCTCTATGAATCCTCCTGCAAAATTCCTCTTCTCAGCCAACACTAAATCACTAAATCACCCCTCTTTCTCTCCCTCTACTGCCTCCCATTTCTATAGGATGTTTAACATAAAATGTTTTATTTTCAGAGCCCTTCACAGCCTCTTCACAACAGTTTTTCATCTCCCATTGTCTTGCATATCAGCTCTCCCTTCCACATCTATCATCTACTTGTTAGATTTCAAACATCTCTGTGCTCTGTCTCACAATGACTCTCACAGATGAGTTGTGTCCTGCCAATATGAAGAAATTAAGAACAGGTCTTACTCTTTCAAAATTACCCTTCAAAATCACTTTAATTTACAAGACTGTGCCTGACTTTTCATGTGGAGTCCTTATCTGTCTCCTGGGAGCTAACCCCAGGAGACAGATAAGGACTCCACAGACTCCTGGTCACTTCACCCCATCACCCATCTCACAGTGGGATGGGGAGAGAAGAAAGGACGAGTAAAACTGAGAAAATTTATGGGACAAGGCAAAATTTCTTAACTTATGAAGGAGAAGTGAAAGAAGAGAAAAAGTAAATAAAGTAAAACAAGTGATGCAACTCCTACAGGCAGAGAGATGTCCTGGGAGCTTCTGAGTAAAATATGGCCAACCCTCCTGACACCCTGTCTTTTCCCTCTGTATTGTTGTATGACATGGAGTATGCTTTCAGCTTGTTCAGATCATCTGCCTGATTTTCTTCCCTCCCAACCTATTCTAGGGCTCAGAGAGAAGGCTTTGATGGCATGTAAATGCTCTTCAGAACAGCTGAACCACTTTCGGTCACAGCCCTCATGATCTGCTGGAGGGCAGGAAGGCTCTGCAGAGGGATCTGCACAGGCTGGATCATGGGCTGAGGCCAATGGTGGGAGGTTCAACAAGGCCCAGGGCTGGGCCCTGCCCTTGGCTCACAACAACCCCAGGCAGGGACACAGGCTGGGGCAGAGTGGCTGGAAAGTTGCCCACAGGAAAAGGGCCTGGGGGTGCTGGTGACAGTGACTGAACAGGAGCCAGCAGTGCCCAGGTGGCCAAGAAGGGCAATGGCATCCTGGGCTGTAGCAGCAATGGTGTGGCCAGCAGGAGCAGGGCAGGGATTGTCCCCCTGTGCTGGGCACTGGTGAGGGCACACCTCCAACCTTGTGTTCAGTTTTGGGGCTCTGATGACAAGAATGATACTGAGATGCTGGAGTGTGTACAGAGAACAGCAACAGGGCTGATGAAGGGTCTGGAGCATAAGTCCCTCAAGGAGTAGCTGTGGGAGCTGGAGAGGAGGAGGATCAGGGGGACCTTATCACTCTCTACAACTCCCTGGAAGGAGGGTGTATGTAGCTGTAGGACACGAAAGAAAGACTCCAAAATTCTCAGAAATTTTGGAAGTCAGAAGGCAAAGAGCATAGAAAAAGAAGGCTTTATTTTTCTAATTTTTACTACCTTTTATAAAGTGTTCCAATACAGACATAACAGAATTGGTGAATAGGAACAGCACCTCTCAAATCCCATTGGTTAAACCAGAGAAACAGCAAAACACCACCTGGAGAAAGATTGTTTTGAGAAAGGATAGTTGCTTGCCGAGATTGTTTTGAGAAGAAACTTTCTTGAGAAATTTTTCCTTGGGAAGAAGTTAGCAGCTGCTAGCAGGCTACAATCTCTCCAACCCAGAAACATCAGGCCCACAGGTGTGGCCAGGTGGGGTCAGCCTCTTCTCCCAGGTAACTAACATCCATGACTGGAAGAGAAGGGATGGCCACAAGTTGCACCAAAGGAAGTCCAGATTAGATACTGTGAAAAAATCTCCACTGAAAGGGTGGTCAGGCATTGGAATAGGCTGCCTTGGGAGGTGATGGAGTCACCATCCCCAAAAGTGTTCAGAAGTCTGGTGGGTGTGTCACTCAAGGCATGGTTTAGTGCTGAACATGGTGGCGCTGGGTTAATGATTGGACTCAGTGATCTTGGACTGATCTTGAACTTCTCCAAACTTGTTGATGACTAAACAAAGAAGCTAAATTTTTTAAGCTTATAAACCCATCTCTGAAAATAATAGCCTTCAAAACTGTCAAATGGCAAGACTCTAGACATCCATGTAGAAGTAATAGGCCTTTCCTCCCAGTTATGCTGGCAGCTTTCAATGATCATTTCTTTAGCACCTCTCTCTTCTTTCAATCTTCTGGTCACGATCTACCAACTACTCTTCCACTGGATTTCCATTTTTTTTTTTTTTTTTGAGATACATATCTAGCTTCTTCCTGCCCCTGAAGACTCCATTTACACAGCAGTCAGTGTGAGAACTTCTGTCTAGCTCAAAGGCAGCAAAGACAGCACCAAGTAAATATTTTGTGGATAAAGGATCTGAGATTATTCAGTTATATCAAGTATCAGAAAGTTCAGAAGTCTGTATTAATTTTGCTGGTGGTCCAGATTTTCTGCTCCTGCAGTGTCCTCAAGGTGCAGGGGTATGTAACAGCCCTACTGATGGATTAAGCGGCTTTAATTTTCCGATTCTGCCTTATGGTTATACTCCCCTGACTGTTCCATTCTCAGTCACAGCTTTCTCAGTTTGCCTTCCCACAAGAGGGTGGTCCTCCCATTTTGCTACGTTTTTTTTGCTGGCAAGGAAATGTTCACAAATACATGAATTGGTCTCCTGGGGTTGGATGAAATGAGAAAGAATCTGATTGAGAGGCGTAAATACAAGCTCTCTGCATGAGCAGCAAACACTTGGATGGCCGGGCTGTCTAATTCCTTGCAGAAAGTCCCCACATGACTGTTTCCAGGGAAGGACTACCAGCCACTCCACCTACCCTTAAGCTCTGCCTTCAGCTTTGTTGTTCTCCCATGCCAAGAGCTTGACGGCTCCTTTGGTGTTTGGAATAGGCTTGTCCTATCTGGGCTTCTTTGCTTCTAAATGCAGAAGAAACTCAACTTTCCTCTTTTTTCAGGAGTGAACAGTAAGATGCATCACTGAAAATTTCAGTGCTCACTAAATTCAAGAAAAATTACAGGAAGCTAATCTAAAATTTATAAGAAAGCATTATCTTAACAGAGTTTCAGAAAAGGTTTTAAAAATAATTTTTTAAACACGTATATATTTATTTATTCTAACCTACAGTTTTCTGGCATATTAGCTTTGAGACAGGTTAAATATCACACAGCACAATCTGAAAAAGAAAATCAGTGCAGAAATGAATAAGGTTATACATATATATTTTCCTCCTGAGAAACAACCTCCTCTGAAAGGTGGAATTTGTATATCAGGCCGTTTGGAGAAATTAATCTTTCAGTAATACTAGGCTGGAAAATAACTTGTCAAGGCACTTGAAGGAAGATAGTAGTCTGGTCACTTTGTTGCTTGAAAGACTACCTGGAGAGATCTGAGAAACCAGATTTAAGGTAAAAGAAGCAGTTTTAAAGCCTCAATTTCCTTCTACAGGCTTATTGTTTACTTATGCATGTGAGACTAACACTTCATTGAGGCTTATAAGTGTAGAAGTCAGTCTTCAGACTGTTCAATCCTGTCTGTAGCCTGGTCTTTGTTAAAAAATCTCTCTTGTGGTTTTGTTATAACTCAAATGTTAAAAGAGATTTAGTTACATTTTGTTGTAGCTGTTTTGTGCCAGAAAAGCTGGCAAAGCAGGCATTTTAATGTGTCATTTAATTTGAAACTTTTAAAACCATTCACTGAACTAATCTGTAAAAGCCTCATTCATTTCTTTCCATTAAATTCCATTTCAGTTGAGTTTATCAAACCTCGTTTTCTTGGCAAAAGGGATATTCTTGATATTGTATTTGCACAGTAAAATAGAAATATAGTTTATGAAAACACACATATGCTACAGATACATTTCAAAAACTTATTTCAGGGTCCCTAGTCTAAAAAGAAAAGAGCATAAAAAAGTTTAACAACCTCAGGCACAACAGAAAATAGAAGTGACTATAAATATCTATATTACTTTACCTCATATGAATTCTCTCTAAATTGCATAGATGTCATACAAAACCACCATTCTGGCTTTATTCAGTCTTCAAACAATGTTCATATAATTTTATTAATAAAAATATAGCTTAAAGAAATCAAAACCTGGTGCTGTTTTGTGGTACTGAAAGGTATACACAAACATGTCCTTGAACATTCCTTCCTGTGGCTCCCAACTGCACTGAGAAGGGGGCAGTTTTCATTTTTCCACCTGAACATCCTCCACTCTCCACAAAGAATTCTAATTAGTAATGGAGAAAACTGGGAATTTAAGTCACAACCAGATCCAGACTTCATCCTGAAATTCAAATGGAAAAAACCCCTTTCTTTTAAATTTATAAAAATTTGGTGACATGTTTTTTAATAGCCTTTTTAATAGGCTGCTTTGAGCAGTTTTTTTATTTTATACTGAATGGCAAGACTGCAAAAACTGTTCTGGTTTGCTTCTGCTCAGCCTGATACAAAATAATGATACTGATTTAAACTTTTACTGCTATCTCTTGGTAAAAGGCAACCAATTAAGTCTATTTCCAAAATGTGAGGTGCCAGAGCCTAGGGGACATTCACCTTAGTTAACTGTCCACAGACTGACCTATCAACAGACCTTGTAGCCTCTACTGGTTTCAAGAACACCAAGCATATAGTAGGTCTGAATAGTTTCTTCTTTCATGTATTAGAAGAAACCTAGAAAGGAAAGACCTACAGTAAGATTTAAAACTCTAAATTTGTTTATCTTTTCACTTCTCTAGAAACAAATTAGATTTCATCTGGTTGCCAGTTAACAATGCTGAAAAAGAAGCCGACCTGATGTCAGCTAGTGCCTGTATTTCTGTTTAATTTCTTCACTAGGCATAAAATATGGTGTATAGACATGTATCTGTATACTCACACAAACACACAGACTTTTGGGAATAATTGATAATTAAGTAAGTGAAAGACTTTCATGTTCCAAACATCTTTTCACAAAAGACAGATGAAATTTTAAATGCACACAGCACAAATATACCCAGAAATGGAGTCCAATGATAATCAATGAAAAAATGTTTTTTCCTGTAAATAGAATACTTTTCATGTTAAGGAAAACTTCACATGTTTATCCCTTTTTCTCCTTCTTTTATTTATCTTTAAGCTGGTTGTTCTTACTGCTTCTTAAAGAAATGTGTGTCCAAATGACATTTAAAGCCTCAGTGCTCCCTTCAGAGCTGAATTTGTGACATCTCTCATTTCAGTGGCAAGACAATATATCAAGACACAACTGCAAATTCATGGCAACAATAAGCCTGTCAGACTTATTAGTTAAATAAGTCTTATTAGTTTAGTTAAACTAAATTGCAAGGCTGAATAACCTTGGTCAGAAGAAGAAGGAGAACATAGGGGAGGCTTCTACATAAAACACCAGGATCTGTGGCTCAAAAATATTTTGGAGAAGAAGCTGGGTGGCAAGAAAGAAACATCAGATTTGAATAGAAGTGAGAACTTCCATGTATTCTGGGAGCTATGAGACAGTGAAAACACAGCTCTCAATAATGTTTAATTTTAATAATTTTCGATTGCTGCAAATGTGGTGTACTTAGTTAGGAAGAGAGCTCATAGATTTTTTTTTTCCCCTTTTTCACTTAAATAGGTCATTGTCTACAAACCTGGCTAGAACTATTCTTACTTGAGGATGCAGGTGGCACCATCTGTCCTTAGGAGCTCTGTGCCAGACAGTTCTGGCTTCACTTTGTATGTGAATTTTATTCCTGCATAAAATTGCAATATGCATATCCTGTGAAAATTACTCTGCCCAAAAGAGTCACAAATGCACATAGTATACAAAATAACAAAGACTGCAAGGATTAATTTTATTAAATTAAAAAAATGCAAATTTCTTGTTGATATTTTCCCTTGTAGTACCTGAATCAGAATTTAAAGTTATGTCCCAAGGGGTCTCTTTAGGCAGGGTTTTGTTTTCCTGAAGTGCACAAACATTGTCTATCTAGTATCTCATTCTGGGCAGCCTGAGAAAAAACCCCTTCTCTTCTGCGGCAGGGACTGATGGGACAAAACAACACAAAATTCACCTTCTGTGCCTGCACTGCCAGCTCTCCAGGATGAGCCTCCTACTTCCTGCAGACATTCAGATAAGGGCCATTCCAGACGAGGAGTCTCCAAAAATAAATCAGCTTGGTTTGGGTGACGAAGATGATGAACACACACAGAGCCAGTCTGGACATTGCCTTGGGGAGGCAGGACCCAGATGGCCTCTGAGGCCCCATTTCCAGATCTCTTTCCCACTAGATGTAGATCCTGAGCTGGTCTACCCCACAGTACCTGTGCCTCCACATCGGCTCAGATGCATGGAATGGAGGGTTCACAGAACTGCTTTTTCACAAGAAAATGGCAGAAGACTCTGCTTTGTTAAAAATTTTGTCCTAAAATCAGCCCACAAAGCTGCAGATGTCTAGTAGCAAGCTCTCTATTTGTCAGAATATCCATTTTTTTTTTCAGGAGAAACTTTGCAGCGTGGCACCAGACTGGTGAAAGGATTTACTATTAAAAGTATTTATCAACAGAGTGTGTCTGGTCTCAGTTACACCCTGTGACTCCACTGAAGTGCACTGAACTTAGTCACGGGGAAACACAAGAGAGCTCCACTGGGATTAAACTCTCAGTTACATGCATGCTGCCCCAGTAGGTTCAGTGAAGATGCGAAAACATACATGATGGCAAAAATTGGCTGGTTGCTGTGTATCAGGATGCAGGTGGCACCATATGCAGTGGGTTTCCAGTCACTTGGCAGATGTTCACAGCTGTCTGAGAGCAGAGAAAAACTCACATAGCTAATTCTCATTTGGGCAGCAGTTTGAGGCAAAATTCTTTTTTTTTTTTTTTTTGGTTCACTTTGCTGATGTTATTTGTCACTTTGAAGTTTGCTGTTATTTTTGGAAAGAAAAAAAGGAGAAGCCCCCAAAAAACCCAAACGTGCATGATGCATGTAGTTATTGATTCCAGGACAAAAATGAAGTGACAGACACCCCGATTTTATATAGTATATGCAAACATCTTCAGCTTATGGGTTGGCCAAATGTTACTTACTGTCTGTTTTTTCACTCAACACCATTGTTTTTGTTCTTTAATCTAATCTATTTATCTGTGAAGGTTTGAAAATTTGTACTCAGCAGGTATTTTGGAACATCAGAAATGTATACTGTTGTTTCATAGGGAACCTAAATAACTTTGTTATGATAAAGGACATGGGAGAGAGGATAGCTTAAATGTAAACAATGGTGGTTTTATCCTTTGAAAGATCCAAGGGAAGCTGTGTTTGTTGACAGCAAAGTTTATTGCTCTGAGGAACATGAGCGATTTTCTGATCTCTGATCTGCTCAGCTCCTTTTCTTTTTCCCTCCCTTGCTCCGTCGTTTCAAGTCAGGCAGATAAAGATAATAAAATTATCACCATCTCTGAAACATACTCTGCTTTGAAGTGTTGCCTTTCCAACTACATCGGCATCACAGATTTGAGTGAGTTTTTCGGCAGATCTCTCTCATTTTGCTCGACCCACAGACCCTTCACAGATCCTGTTAACAGCACTCGGAGAGAGGAGCGGGAAGCACGGCCCTCTGCTGAGGGGATCCCCGAAAGCCAGACCCGAGCACCCCGAGCAGGGGCCGTCTGGGGGATGCCCACGAACACCAAAAAAAGCTCAGAGGGAGGCAAATTTGTTTTCTCTCTGCCGAACGGTGAAGGCTCACTGCCACCTGTGGGCAGCGCGCCGCACCCGCAGCAGGAGCCGGGGCTGGGAGAAGGCTCCGGACCGCGACTGCTCCGCTGGTTACAGACTCCCTGCGGCTAAAGGAGGACACCCATCTGAGAATGCCATCGTGCCTGCCTTCCAGTTCGTCCTGCTCAGCCTGAACCACCCGGAGCTGCTCTCTGGCCCCTGCGGGCTCGTCCCCTGCGTGCTGGGCTGCGCCAGGGCTGGGCAGCACCTCTGACCATCCATGGTCTCTGTTGGGGTATGAAGCCTCTGCGATGGGTCTTGTCTATTTTCAGCCCTCTAGCACCCCATAATGGATCACCACAGGCGTCCTGACAGCCTGGATGCTGCTGTCTCTAGAGCCAGAAAAACTCGGTGGTATGGGAGACTTCATAATCTCTGTCAGAGTGAAATTGCTGATGCTGCTGTCTCCAGACCTAGGAAAACTCAGTGGTGTGGGAGACCTCATAATCTCTGTTAGAGAGTGAAATTACTGATGTTTGAAACACTATCAGTGGTGGACAGGATGAAGAAATAGAAACAGACAATAGTTCTAGTCTCACAAACCTGGTTTTTCTAAAGAAATGTGAGCAAAAACTCGGTGTTAACAGTTTAAGGATATCCTTAAAATCAGTTCTCTGGATTCCATCCAGAACTTGATTGATAGACAACAAATGTGGGGTTTTTTTCAAATTATACCTTTCTGGAATGGCAACTCTGATGATCTAATTTCAATTGATGTTTTGTAGGGGAAAAATTTCATAATTTTCATTGAATTTCTGAATATCTCAACTTAGAAGGGATGCAAACGTAAAGGCACACTTGCTATCCCTGAGCAATTGAAGGCAGAGCAGACTGTCTGAGCAGAATCCAGACATACACAAACAGACACAGAGTTCTGGCTTAACGTTGTATGTAAATTTTATTCCTGCATAAAATTGCAATATGCATATCCTGTGAAAACAACGGCCCAAAAGAGTCACAAATGCACACAGTATACAAAGTAACGAAGACTGCACGGAATAATTTTATTAAATAAAAAAATGCAGATTTCTTTTGGATGTTTTCCCTTGCAGCATCTGAATCAGAATTCAAAATTACATCCCAAGGGTACATTTTAGGTGAGGTTTTGTTTGGGTATATACAAACATACCAAGTCTGTATGTACACAACAGAGTGAAATCCTCTGCACTGTAAAATTCAGAGAGAGTGAAATTCTCTCTCTCCAGAAAATGACAGTTGGCCAAGAGCGAGACTATTTGCCCTTAAAATACTCATTATTAGCTCACTGCATTTGGGGTTTAATGGCTTTCCCTTCATCCCATCTCCTGGGATCAGCAGCAGTCACGCTGGGGCACTGGGGTAAGGAAAAACTCCTCTCAGGTAAGCTGTGCTGTGCAGAGAAGCACCTTGTGCAACACCCATCTCTTCAGGGCTTAGGCACTGACTGCACTGGAGTCGTGCCAGACTTCTTGGCTCTGAGTGAGCTCCAAACACTGCAACAGGTATGTGATCTTATCTTCTTAATAGTGTGTAAAAACGCAGCGCAGTTTGGACGCAGTATAAGTATTGTTGACAGTGTTCTTTAACAAAATTGTTTATAGCAGCTTAGCTCCAGCTGTACAACTCCTGCTGTGCCTCTTCCTTAATAATACATCAATAACAAATATTTACAATGCAGTACCTGTTTTCCCAAAAGGTACAAAGATTTGTTAGCTTTTTTTTTTTTTTTTTTTTTTTTTTTTTTTTTTTTTTTACTTCCAAACTTGAAATGTTTTATTATGGTTTGGGCAATATCTGTGATAGCTGTACATAACTGGATTTAGGACATCTGTTAATCCTGGAATATTTGATTGAGCATTACTGTATAAACATAACAATTTATCAAATGTTTACATGTTGAGTTATATGGAAATACAAAATTTCCTTTTATATGTATCCTCGTGAATACTAATATTTTCATCAGTGTTCATAAAACTGAGCCAGAGTAAAATGCATTTCATAATTTCCTAGAGCAAATACAGGATCAGCCATAAAAATACCAGATTCTTCTAATCTAGAGGAAAGTACAAGTATATGCTTGTGTGTCATGTGCTTGCTTTAACAAAATTAGATAAGTTTGTGGAATAAGATTTATCAAGGGTTGTCTAAGATGAATATGCTGGCTCTGAAGCCTGTGAATTCCATATACCTGGAAGCTGGAATATCAAGCTGGATGTTATCCATGTATGTTGATGTTCCTTCCTTTTTCTTCCCTAGGTCTCCAGTGCTGATGTCCATAACACGGGAAACATGGCTAAATTGACATTTTCTTACCATACTGCAAATATTCTTATCTCAGGCTTGTAGGGTAGAATGTGGTGGGACCTGAGACAAATTAATTCCTTTTTAAGGGACAACAGTTTTCTCTGTCTTTTTATCTCTTCCACTTTCTAGGCTGGGAAGTGGCCTGGGCAGAAGTTGCACTGTCAGGTACACAGTTTGGGAGCAGGAAAGAGTGAATCCCTATAAGTGGAGCAGATGGACCACAGTACTGTATAGTTCTGCTTGTGCAGTCATGGACTGAGCCTACCTGATCTCACAGTTGTTTCTTTGTTGGTGTAATTGTTATCTACATCTTCCGGGAATCAGTGGGAAGAACCACCAGTAGGAAAGCTAACTGAATCCTTTTTTTCTGGTCCTAATGCAGTCTGCATTTGTTGTCCGCTGCCTAGAGACCTATCTGCCTGCTTTTCCTTGCAGCTGGAAAGTATTTTTTCTTGTTGTAAAATTAATAAGACATCTTAAGTACTTGGTTCTGCATTTGGTTGATGCTTGCTGAATTGTCCTCCCCAGTACACAGGCAGCTATTTCTGTTCTGCCTTCTTGGGCCCTTGCGCACCTCTAAATATTGAAGTATGTGAAAGAAAGGTGTTATGCTTATGCTAAAGAATGATCACAGTGAGAGAAGCAAAGGAAAGAAGAGGGGTTCTACAATGGACTTTGGAAGATTAATTTCATCTCTCCTGTTGTCAGTTCTCAAACAGATCCGGAAGTTGTACAGTTGTGTTTCATGTCAATTCCATCACTTATCAATTTCCATTTCTCCTCCTCCTTGAATACTTTGCAAACACATATCTGCATGTCAGTATTTGCCTTTCCTCTGCTAGGGATGTGTATATGCCTCCAAAGAGATGCTTTCTCCTCATGCACCTGTAAACAGGGACAAGACCACTCCATTTGGAGGATGCAAGGTCCTTACACCACTTCTGCTGGAAGCCAAGGAGTATTCCACCATTTAACTTTAGACTTCAGAGCTTTTACAAAAACACCCCTGTGCAGGTATGGAATCAATCTGCTTGTACTCCTGATAGCTTTGTTTCCTTCACTTTCTTCATTTTTGAGAAGCTGTACTCTGAAATAGCCAGACTGGCTCTTTTCCCTCCTGAAAAGAAATGTGGAAAATTCATTCAGGACCTGGAATCAAAGTTTATTAACCACTGGATACTGGAGGTCATAGACCAAAGGTTATATACCAAACATCCTGGACACTGATGTATGTTTTTTCCAGCCATGAAGGTACAAAGCAGATAATGAGACACAAAGAAGAGAGCTAGAAGTCTTTTATCTTCCTTGAATGATAGCTTTTATGATTAAAGCCATCAAAAGGACTGTCTTATTTAGTGCCTGTGATGTGAATGGCAGATAGGAAGAGTGGCCCCGATACTGAGACACCTGATGAGGAGCTCTTTTGCTTTGCTTCACTTCACAGTAGATGTGATAACATGTCAAAAGTGAGGGTGGACAGAACCCACCACGGGGAAAACATCTCGCTACAAGCAGTTTGTACTGGCAAAATCATCTTTTATGGGTGTGTGCTCATGCTTCTTTTAAGAGGTTAATATAATCAGCACACAAAACATTTCAAAATGAAGTAATTTTTCTCCCAGATGTTGTCACAGGTTTGACTTGGTGAAGTTCAATATACTTTTTCTACTCATGTTACTCGTCAACAGGAAGGAAAGCAATTTTAAAATTCTCATGGTCAGAAACACTTCCACTGTAATGCTGCTGACTACTACCAAATTGTTTCAGGAAAATATTCTGCCCATGGCGAATACCTACCTTGCAGATATAAAACAGACTCAGATGATGTAACTACCAACCAGTAAAATGGTGTCCCTGAGCTACCTGTAAGTCCAAACATCTTTTGCTCTTAGTCAGCCCTCCTGTCACCAGCCTAAGATGGACTCCTCTGTTACTTAGGTTTCTATCTTTTTCACCAGGAAAATGTAATGTAACCAAGAGAATGTCAGAAAAATAGTCACATAAATAAGTACATGTGGATTCCCTTACACTTGACATTTGACATGATTCCTTGCATTTTTGATTTTTCTTACTCTTTCTTTTACTGAACTTACACCTTGCATTCTACCTGTCTTCTTCTTTGTCAATAGCTGGTTGCAGTTTTGCAAACAAAAAAGAGTAACATTTTGGATGTCCTGGCAGTAATTTATATTCAAATGATCACATAGCAGCATTTTAGATTAACTGGCATATCAGTTAACTCTAGCAACGATGAAACTCAAATGATCAGACTGAACATCTACGTCAGCTACAAAACAACATAAGTGGAAAAAACCCAACTAACCCACAGAAAAAAAATCTCCTTCACTAACTTGCATTTGGAGCTTACTGCATCTCTGAGTTATACTAGCAGCTCCCTTTCAAAACCCATTTTCAGTTGCTCACCGGTGCTGTCCTATCCTCATGGTCACTCCCTGGTGTCCTGCTGCTCAAATTGCACCATGGATCTTCTGTCTTTCAAATCCCCTAGCCCTGTCTCCCCTGTATTGCTGCTTTGCTGTAAATAAAGGCCTGTTCTGGAACTCATTTTTCCTACCCACTGGTCTCAGGGTCTATTTCTTGCCTGCATTTCAGTAAGAGCAACAACACATGCTAGATACTCTGATGCCAAGCAGTGCAGGGATGTCATTCAGCTCTAACACACTTTAAGCCTTCCTAGGGTCAGACTTACTGTAGAACTGTCTCTACTTCTATCTTTTTTTCCCCCTTAAAATAAAATGTATTTTATAAACATTTCAAGCATTTCCATCTGGACTCACATTTACTGCATGTGTGATTTTTTTCTGTTGTCTTTTACTTTATTTCCAATTGTATTTTTTAAAAACTTATGCATGAGTGTGTGTGGTGAAGGAAAGGTATTGCTGAAACAGGTGCGTGGTGGATTTTTGCAGTGTTTATTCTGGCCATGAGAATGCAGAGATGAACCTGGCCATAACTTGTCAGACAGAAGGGGTAGTTTTATATTGGTGGTTTGTTGGTATTTTTTCAGGGAGATGTAACAAATTGTGGAGGAGCTTAATCTGGAGGACCCTATGGAGTAACAGAAAGCAACAAGAAATTTTCCCTTTGGAAACAGGTGTGTTGAGTGGGCAGACATCCAGCTTTCCCACTTTTGCTACTGCTGTCTGTAGGTATTAGGGTAAAAACAAGCAAGCAGCAAAAGGGCAGAAAATCACTTAAGGGGTACCTGCTTTTTCTTGCCCTCCAGGTCCCAGACAGGCTGGCCCAGCACCCAGCACATATATGGAAATACTTGTATCATCAGAGGCAATGAAGTTGTTCCTCCTGGAAGTGCTAGGGTTAGAGGCCTCCACTTTTGGGAATGGCCTGCTACCACAGAGCAAGGGAAATACAGATATCTGGAAGAACAGACGAATAGCTTCATCCTGAGACGTGGGCTGCAGCACTGAGATGACAGGATATTACAATTTCCAGTTGAAGATGACAGACTGGACCTAACGGGGTGAGAAGTAGGCCCCCATCATGCCAAAGATGTGAGTTCCTAGAAAACTTCCTCTCATTTTCATTTAAGAACGCTGTAATTGTGGATGTTTTCGGTCATGGCTTGTGTTTGCTGCCTTTGCCTGGGGAAGACCAATTCCTTGTTGGAATTTCTCCTACTGGCAAGTGAAGTACAGCTCAGACCACTCATCTGTACCCCTTAACTAGCCCTGTTTTTTTTGTTTTTTTTTCCTTGTGGTACATGAGTTCATTTTTCCCCCCATTTCTAGCTTTTGCAGAGGAGTTCTGTGGGAATTTCCACTCCTCTGTCTTTAAGTACTTTGTTGAGGACTAGACCCTAAAAGATGTCTAAAATATTTTGCTGTAGAAAGATGACTACAGAAGGAGTTTGCATGGATTGGGCCACAGTCTGTTACTGGAAGGGAAGCTTAACAGTCAGCTTATGCTGTCAATTTCCCTTTGGCCTGGGTATTGCCAATGTTATCCTGAGAGTTCCTGTGGTTCCAAGCAAAACCTACTGCCCATCCATCAGCAGCATACAGGCCTTTTAATTTAGCCATGGTGATGTATGTGTAACTGAGCCTAACAAAAAAACACAAGGAAAAATGCAGTTCCCCACTTCCAATCTCCTCCCCAGCCCCCCCAGCCTCCCTCCTTCACCCTACAGTGGAAAGTGAAAACAGAACTTTAGCTCTGTTTTCTCTCTCCTGGTAATCCACTGTCAAGAGGCTGTCTGTCACTCTTTCCACCTCAATGAAAACATCATCAGCTTTTTCATTTTAAGTGTTGACTTGAGAGACAAACCAGCCTTCATTTGTACCTTAATGTTAGCCTAGAAAGTGTTTTAGGATTTCAGGTTACACTCAGCAAGCCAATGCCCAGTGGGTCTAAGGGCTTAGATGGAGCTGGCCTCTCAGCCTGGAATTTATTGATTTGATACAGTTTCTTTTCTTACTTCAGAAGCACAAGGCATGCAGTGGTGAAGGGGGGAAAGACCTCAATTAATAGAAGCATGAAATAAAACACATATGTAAAGGGAGATAAACAATAGGCCAGGAGAAGAAAACATGTAGGAATCAAGTTTGCAAAATGAAAAGAAGAAGAAGAAGAAGAAAAAAAGGGAAGTCACATACTGGAAAAGAAAGATTCAAACACATTAACACATTAATAAACTCAGGCTTTTCATTCTGTGATTGATACAGTCCCAAGCAGGACTGTGTGCACCCCTGTCAGAACACCACATGCTAGAGCTGTGGGTCAGTCAGATCTCCCTGTTAAGCTTTACTACCTGCACTGGAGTTTACTACATAAGGAGGATTAACATTTTACAAGTTAAAGTTGAAGAGAAGATCAGTGTAGCTAGTTAAACTGTTTACCACAAACTATATACAAGTCCTTATTTACCAGCTGTTGTCATTTAGTGGTGTCTGGTGCACTAAACACAGGAGAAGGGGGAGGTGTTTTCTATAAAACTGTGTGGATTGATGTTGGTTAGTGGCCATTTTACACTGCCTGTGCTCATGATACTCTTTCATTTCTTTCTCAAATATCTATGACTTTACTCCTACAACATATACAGTAGGAACCTGTTGGAACCCTGGCCACTGAGAATTTTAGGCTTTCTGTGCTGACAGGGACTGAGCCTCAAGACAATACTGCATTGACCTGAGGCTGTGGAACAGGCTTCCAAAATTGAGTGATAGCACTGGGATTGTGGGTGTGTAGTTTGAATAGAAATGTGTAGTATGACAGGGTTGAAAACTTAGAGTTTAAGGCTTTAGAATATAGTAATGTATATAAAGCAAGATGGAGTTTTTAGGGCGTAGGCAAAGTTCTCCTTTTTTACCTTCTCCTTCATGGGTTTGGGTGGTCTATTGTAATTGCGTTGAGAAATCTGCATTGCAGACCACGGGTTTTTGGTTATTGGGTTAAAAGTAAAAATAATCTAGGTGTCATTTCTTAATTGGACAGTTTGTGCTTAAAAGACCTTGTAAAGAAATAGAGGCAGAGCCATTTTTCACTTTGCTAGCTAGAACTCACAGCTTGTGAGATTGCAACTATAGATAAGAATTAATAAACATCTGAGTCCGAACACAAAACTGTGTCTCTCAGCATTAATTCCAGCTCTAACAGAAGAAAAGAACATAACAAACCCAAAGGAACCAATTTCTTTTTGTGCTTAGAGAGTCAGTGGCTAGTGAACAGAGGAGCCCAGAGATGAGTCATAAGAAGTACGACTTGTTGGCATGCTGGGTATCAGGTTGCACCCTTCACAGGACCTTAAGACCAGGCAAGACAGCAGATAAACCGATTTAAACCACAGGCTGAGCATATCCACACAGGTTGATTATGGTGATTATGATTAATGATGAAAAAATCACACCTCCATGAATAGGACCAGGCAGAACAGGGGCAAAAAATGTTATGTAGAAGACAGACCTTATAGATACTTTTAATGCTGTTGTGTCAAATCACCTGTAACTTTACTGACTTATTCTGGATACGCACCAGAGCAGGCAACTTGTATGTGATAGACTCTTTCATGGTCTAATGCAGTGGCTAGAAAATAATAGCAAATAATCTAATAATATTAAATAATAGTAAATAATCTAAGCACTCAACAATGTTTCAACGAAATAGAAATTTTAGAAGTGTTAGAAAAACAGAGGACAGGAAGACAAGGCTGATTGCTGAACAACTTAAAAAGCTGGAGCAATTATTCTAAGAGGACTGCTTATAAGCTGTAAAATATTCAAGCATTTAAGTAAGAATTGTTGAACTGGAGCAGCACTTCTGAAAAAGACAGGTTAAATGGAATAATTTGGTGCAAAGGCAGCTTTGCTACAACATTATTTACTAGTTTCATTGGTGTTAGATCCCTGGGTGAGTTGAATAATTTGAGGTTTAGGTTTTGTATTTTTATACCCACATGATTTTTGCTCTGTATGCATTTTTAAGAAGAATGATATAACAAACTCATTTTGGTACTTATGTGGGAAAAAAACCTGAAAAGAGCCTAATCCACAGCCATAGGGGAAGTTAGTCTTTCTTAGAGTAAGAGAGGAGGGGCTTAAAAATGTGTAATTTCCATTACATGAATTCTTTTGTAGCAACAAAATGAAGCTTTTTAAAGCAAAGAGTAATGCTTCCCCTCCTCTTACATGTAACAGTGTAATGACATGCTTGATTCACTGTTGCTTTTTTTCCCATGAATGAAGCCTCTTGGAAAGTAAATTCACATTGTTTTACTAAGGATGAAATTATAAATGTGTTTAGCACATGATTGATATTTTAATCCATGGTTAATCTACTTCTCCAGATCCTTCAAGAGTCCAACAACTCCACAGATAGTTTATAACCATCTAAAATACATTAATCTCTGTAATATGGCTATAACATCTGTTAATAATTTGTTACCCACTTGTACAGCATTTATAAATGCAACCTTTACATAAAGTTTGGATGAATTATTTTATGTTTGTACAACACATTCCTTTCAAGGAATGCAAAGCACTTCGAAAGCATCATTCATTTGAGGCTTATTACTGCCACATGTCATAGGTAAGTTGTATCCTCACTCAACCAACAGCCAGGCTAAGAAATAGGGTTACATCCATACTGGAAAAAGAAAGTGGCACTTATATGCTACATCAAATCAACAGACTTCTGCATCCCACAGACTTCCTGTGTGAATTCCTGCCCCTGACTGCTGACACAGAGTGTCCATGTTAAACTTCTAAAGGCTCATGCCTAGTGATGAGACATAGGCAATTGCAATTCCCTCCTGAGGTGAATAAGAGCAAGTCTTCCAAAGACTGGTCAGCAATGTCTAAGGAAGATTTTCTTGAAACCCAGGCCTGCAGAGCCTTGTGTCTCCTGTTTGTAATGCTTGCAGTCTGCAGGCAGAGAGGAAACTGGATTTGCCCATGAAGATCCTTTGAAGTATGACCAAGCTCTGAAGTTTGGGTTAAAGCCTTATCTCAGCAGGGACTTGCATGTTCAAGCATGGATGTCTACCCATGT
Organism: Chamaea fasciata; assembly: GCF_029207755.1. Lineage (NCBI taxonomy): Eukaryota > Metazoa > Chordata > Aves > Passeriformes > Sylviidae > Chamaea > Chamaea fasciata. The sequence continues at coordinate 1,847,932 of NW_027094089.1, read as the reverse complement.
GGTGGTGATGCCTTGGGAAGGCTGACCTGAAACAGAGACTGGCCAGAGCTAAAGTAGGTATTTATTGAAAGGCCTCAGGACAGGACCTGACCAGGGCTACACCCAAGGTGGACTAAAAATGGCCACAAAAATGGCTGACCAGTCACGAGATCTTACATTTTTATAAGTTTTGGTCCATTTGCATATTGGGGTTTAATCGTGCAATTACAGCTTCAGGTTGTGAGGTCCCATCCTTCTTGTTCCTCTCTTCAGCCCACTCTTGTTTGTGCTTTTGGGCCCGACAGTTGTCCTTGGTCTTCAGTAGGAAAAGGATTTGTTTTGTCTGCCTGCTCTGTGAAGAGAGCTCACCAGCACTTAATATGAGGCTCAGAACTACACCCCTAGGCAGCACAGAATCTGAAAAACATGAAAGCTGAAGCTTAAGGCTTCAGTGGATGGTGGGTGTCCTTGGGCGATGGAGTAGGCTCAGACACAGGTTTGTTTCTGCCATACCCAAAATCCTACAGCTTTCCTGACGCAGTGAAGGAAGGTGTGGTACGGCCAAAAAGAGACACCTGGCTTTCTTGTCCCATTTCAACCACAAGCAAATCCTCTCATCCTGAGCAGACACTGGGCTGTACAAACAGGGTTATACCATGAGTTCTGCACTTCTTTGTCTTCAGAGCCAAAGCCGCTTTCTGGGCTGAGTGAAGCAGTGCTGTCTTTGCAAGTCATTTGTGATACTGGAATTACCAAAGACCTCCACTTTGCAAATAACCTTTGGTGAATCTGTTCCATCCATGACCCTTCATCTTCCTCCTGCTAGACACCATGCCTTTCTATACTACTTCTTCACCCTAAAGTCTTTGTTAGCCATGAAAAACCTCCACATTTTATGTTAGCTCCTGAGAAAAGATGGTCAGCAAGATCATGGCAGAAGGCATGTTGAAGTTCACAGTAAAGCACGAAAGCTGAGCTGTTTGGGAGTCAAGGAATTAAAGGATGAGTGATTATACTTATTGCCAAGCTCTGCTTAACTCAGTTTCAGTTCCTTGAATGTATCAAGATGTCTGCTTTCTCACTTGTGACATGATATTTTACAGGCTGTCTTATACACAAGCCTCCTATTTTTCTGAAACCAGGGCATTTTTCTTACCATTTTCTGCCTAAAAAAATAATAACCAATGCTTTTCTTGGATCTCTTCTTAATATGTAGAAAGAGCTGAAAGGTTATACCAGAATAAATTTAAAGAGAGTGTATTTGATAAATACACCTGGTCTGAAAGGCTGCCCCAGCCATGGAAACAGTTGCAGCAATGTGAGACCTACTCCAAGGTACCATGAGTACCTTGTGGTCATTACTTTACCTTGGTGACCCTTTAACAAAGCAGGATTTGCAATTTGTGGAGTCTGAGGGAAAAAGCTGTTCAGGAGAGAGATTTAGGGAAAACCAGCCTTTCTCTGTGAGATCCTTCAGCACAGCCTCAAGGGAAATAGCCTTGCAGGCACCTATTACAGTTTGGGCAGTCCTGCAGCAGCCCTGCTCTTTGCTCCCAGTCTGTGGTTGCTGCTGCTTGGGAAGGCTTAGCTCTGGAGAGAGAAAAAGCACTGAACTCATGCGTCACAGCCCTGGGCACGCAGCAGCAGCTCGATATCTCTCCCTGACCCAAGTCTGGTGGCACTGTCACCAGTGGCACAAATTTTGCTTGCTGAAACGAACTTCTGGTGTATTTGCATTGCAGACTGCTGTGCGTTATAAGCAAATCTGCGTAAGCTGCAACCAAATATAGTTGGGGTTCTGAAAATAATCTAGCTGGGACAGCACAGGACTTAGCAACACTCTGAATCAGAAGATAATTCTTGGTGTTTTTTCTCAGCTTTAAGCCTTTTCACTGTTTTTTTTGTAATAGGTTAGAACAAGCATTTACAAGTGGCCAGCTTCCCTAATCCTCTGGTAGCTGATAAGATCATACTGCTCCTCCCTCATACACTGACAGCACCTCAGACTGTGATGCACCTTACCCCTGACCACTCTCCCAGCTGTGTTGTTCTGTGATGCCCAGAACCCACCTTAGTTCAGCAGCACAGTGTCTTTCAAAAAAACCAGGCTGAGGCCTCCCCTTGTCCTTATTTGACACTTTTTTCCCTATCAGACCAAAGTATCACTTCTGCAGACCTTTCATATTAACACAAACTACCCATGTTAAATCAAAATCCTTTGGATACCAAGGATTACCCAAATGGTGGCCTGGGTAAACATTGTTTACCAAGTAAGTGGTTGAACAAGTGCTGATGGATGGATGCCCAACTGACAAAAAATATTTAAAAGTATTTGGTGTTTCCTTTCTCCCTTAGCATTTGTCTTTTAATGGGAAATGTATTTGTTCATCTACTCTGATTACAGTTCTCCTAATGTAACTATGAGGGCTACAGTAGGATAATGCACACCTCTCTCTTCTGTAGTTTCTGTGCATGAAAATCCAAAATCTCCTCTGGCAATAAACAATGTGACTGTGGGTCGCAGCACAGGTCTGCATCCATTGAGAACTGTGCTGTGCTCTTCCCAATTATTAGGGTCCACTCCTCTGCCACAGAGACTCCATGAACTCACAACTTGTAAAATCTACTGTGGGTACTTTGTTCCTGTATCATAACAAACATCACAGGCTCTTGCTGTTAACAGGCATATCCAGTTCAGACAGTCCATGACTGAAAAACGCATCATTGTAACAGCCTAAAATTCCCTGCTTACCTTACAGAGTCTGTAAATTGTTTCAGAATAATATAAATGTTTCTGGTGCTTTTAGGCTTGCCTACCAGTCCCCAAGTTTATCTTAATATATGGCTCATCCTATTTCAGGGGGACAGTCTATTCTCTACATTGTTTCTCCAGGGAGAAATTCTGCTGGGAGAATGGTGCTCTTGTACGATCAGAGAAGACAGGTTTTCAAGGTGTAAACTCCTTCTGCTTCCTTCTTCTACTCAGGCAGACTTAATTTGGCCATTTCTGAGTTCTCTTCATTGATCTCTGGCATTGGCAACTTCTCAGAAAGAACTGTGGTCCACTGATGTTTCACAGAATGATAGTATCATAGAATGGCTTGGGTTGGAAGGGACCTCAGAGACCATAGAGTTTCAACCCCTGCCATGGGCAGGGACACCTCCTACTAGACCAGGCTGGTCAGAGCAACCTGGCCTCGAATACTGCCAGAGATGAGACTTTGTGACTGGCTGAAAATCACTTACATCTCCATGCTGCAGATACACGGCCCTGCCTGAAATCTGAACAGACACTAGATAATACCAGGGTAACAGCAGGACAACAAGCCCTTCCTATGCCTTGATATCCACACTGTCATAGACTGAAAGTTCAGCTTTGCATTAGTGCTGAGTGAAGATCTGAAGGAAGAAAGGAGAGAGGAATTCTGTACTTGCTGGTGCACAGAGAGGTCTCTGAATGTCTTGGAGAAAAAGAGTTTTACAGAGAGAGTAGGCTATCAGATTCCTCACCTGAAAGAAACATTAGGTTTTTATCTTTGTGGTAACTATTCAGCTGCCTTGTAATGCCTCCTTTCGGGTGTGGGTGTCCCAGTGCAGCCCACCTGGCCAGCTTCCCTAAATCAGCCTTGGGTGGAGCACTGCCCAGCCTGCATTTCCTCTGAGAATGCGTAAAGCAGACCAGCAGTTTGAAGGGATTTGTCCTCCAAAGGGGACCTGCAGCACTCAAAGGGAATGTTCCCATTCCAGGGAACATACTAGAGCACCTTGTTTTGAAAACCCTTCCTGAATGATGTGCAAAATACTGAACAGATGCATCATGAACTTAGCCCTTTTGTGAGGCCTGTTATTGCCAATTATTGCAGAACAAAACCAGGGAAAAGCTCTGGAGGGTAGCCACACAATTCGAGCTTGTTCTTGAAGGTCTCACAGTATTTTTCCTCCTTCTTGTTCTTTATGAAGCCTGGAACAGTGAAGTGTGCAGAATTATTAATTATATACAGGAATAGTAGGCTTTATAAAGAATGCTACATATTCTTGGTTTTGGAAAGAGGTCTTTGGCTTCAGTTTCTCTGACTCTTTAAGATCACCTCATTTGTGCATTTTGTTCTGTTTTGGCCTTCTTACCCATCTCACATGCAGCCAGTGTGTTACAAGCGCTGATTGATCCCACAGTGAACAAACTGAAGACACAGTATCTCCTGTGGATTCTTAACGTCCCTCAATTTGCTTCATGTACCTCTGACACCTCTTTTACCTCAGTTAAAGTCACTTGGAAATCTGTTTAATAGAAAATATAAATTATATGAATTCTAACAGCTTCTGAAGTTATATACTGGCCATCAGGTATCTTTCTGTAACATGTTTCAGGAACAGCTTCAACTTAGACTAATTTAGAGTTTTTCATACCAGTACATACAAGTGGTAGTAGAATTTTTTGAGCTAGCTTTCCAGCAGAAGAGAAATCAGGGACATAACTGAAGAAAGGGAGAGTTTAATGCTCAGAACCCATCGTGTTCTGATTAGGACAACAGAGCGAAGAGATTTCTCACATTACAAAATTGCTTTTGATGCTAGGCAACTGTGTATGGCAGTAAATGCCTTTATCTTAAAGGCATTGCAGCAGGTTATGACATTAACATAATTAAGGAAAATACAAAATGGCAAGAAGGCTTCTAGTTGCTGTTCCAGGTAGTGTTCAGGATTAGGAAATACAGAAGAGTCAAGTAGCTTTAAAGAAAACAGATAAAGAAAGATACGTCACAAATACTAAAAAATAAGCAAATCCTTTGCCTAAAATGATTAGTTTTCTCATCATCACAACTCCATCCACTTCACAGGTCAAACTGCCTCTGTTACTTGGTACTCAAGCACACAGTGGCCTATCCTACAGCTCTGCAAAGACAAGCAGCTAGAAGAAGGACTTCAGGAAAGAACTATTTGGAAAAACTGCTTCAATTTGGGGAGCTGATTTTTCTAAGAGCAAAAGTAAACAGAAATCTTCTATTTTCGTATCTAATATATCTAATATAATTTGTATAATAGCAACAGCAACTGAAAACCAGCTACAAAATTAAGGTGTTCTATAAAATCTGTTAAAGAAATGATTGACTCTTATTCATGATGCCCAAGATGTCACATCACTAGCATCTTGTGTGCTCTGTGTTCTGCTAAAGAATATAGAATATATCCTGGAGCATCATCAGTGATGTGATTCCAAATAATTGCATTGACAATTATGAGTGATCTGTCTTCATAGCACACCTTGTGGGATACACAAATAATGATGTCACCCAGCTGATAACTTTTTAATGGTGCTTTACAACATGAAGCAAACATTGTTTTAAGACCACAGAGAAGTATCACGCTTGCAATTTGATTTCCAGCAGGGAACATTCCACCTTGAGTTAGTTTTCAACCACTTGCCAAAAAAAAGAAAAATAAGCTGCTGCATTTGGATATGGAGTGTGAAATCACCCGGATGGGAGTAATGTGAGTGCACATAATTGTACACCTGTTAGTTATTTCTGAGAAACTAACCTGTTCATGCTGCAATTAGGTACAGTGTAAATCACAAAGACAGAAAACACATTCAATCAGTTGGACATGGTGTCGGGAAAAAAAATCAGATTTCATGGCTTGATAGAAAAATCACATTAAGGTCTAAATGAATTATTTCTATGACTCAAATAAATTATCATCCAGACTTACATTGGTATTAACAAGATGAACATTTTGGAGAGCGAGAATGATATACTCTAGGGGAAGGTGGGTGTAAATCACTGCAGTCAAAGATACAAGGGTTTAGCTAGGGTATGCACTGAGAGTGCTTCTAGTGGGGAGTCCAATGAGAAATTTCCTTGATGTGAATGGTGCCATATCTGGTACATTTTCCAGACATAAGCCCACAAAAATTCCATTTGCAGTGTCAAAAGATGATTTGCTGGCATCACATCAGCAACCCCGTGCTTTGAAGATAAATGTAAACCAAGGCTGTAGCAGCAGGATTCAGCACCATGTCAGCAACACAGAAGGAGCCTCAGCTGCAGTGTTTTGGTGTGACAGAGAAATGTGCAAGCTTTAATGGAATGGAATTTAAAACCTGACCATTCAGTGCTGCTAACCTTAACACCAGTGTGCTGGTACTGTTGGGATGCTGGCAACTTGACATGGTGCCATTTCCTTTCTGAGCAGTTGCTGTCTCATGGAATTCACTGGTATGACGTCGTGTGACAGGTCATGCCTGAGGGCATGGCATCTGCAGGTATCTCCTTCCAAAAAATACAGTATTTCTACAATAGGTTGTCTAACCTGGCATTTTTATGAGAATACATGTACATTGGTAAGCAAGTGATTTTGCAGGTTTCTGCAGCACTGAAAAAGAATCAATAATCACATTTTACCCATACACTTTTAAAACTCTAGCAGTGATTTTTAAGGGAGCCGTGAAAAACCTGTATGTGTGAATACATAGGCATTACATGAAATGCTTACTTGGTATTACTATGTGAGCTGAAGCATCAGCCTGCACCAACAACTACATCAACATCACTTTGCTGTGTGTCCTGAAACTGTGACCTGAATCAGCAACAAGAATTATGTTACAACAAAAAAATATTAAAATATTTTTTTATACACAACCTTTAGCTCAGCAATCCCTGGGATTTTTTTGTTGTTGTTGTTTATGGCCACATAGGCCCTTATTTAAAGCTCCCTGAAGGCAGTAGAATCCTTTTATTTTCTGCATTGTCTTAGATGAAGTGCACAAAGTACAACTTTCTGTGCATGATGACAATCTTCTTTCTGACCACTGAAATCCATGGTAGTGCAGATGTGTCAAATGAGTAAGAGATGAGCACAGTAACAAGAACATGCAGTCTCTCTTATGAAGTCATTGATCATTTAATTTGTGCTAAGGTACTTAAATTTCCTTTGATTTGTAGGTTTTCCAAGACAAAAGATGGTGGTGCCCAGCCAACAAGTTAAATATCTCTTAAGGTCATAAATACAACCTTCAGTCTTCACATAAACTTAATAGTAGTGTTTATTCCACTTAGATGTGACTTCTGAGGAAACCATATACATATATAAATATGTATTCTCTCTATTATATATATATATATATATATATATATATATATATATATATATATATATTCTCCTATTCTCCCTACATATATTCTCCTCTACTGCATCTTCAAACTTGGAGAATTTTGTGTCCTGTGAAAATAAGTCTTTCTTTGATGCAATGGGTGTGTGTTTATGTATCAGAAACAGTCAGCTTCAGCACTCACAAATCCTGGATAATCACTTCTTGATCTGGGCAGTACTGGGTGGCATCTTCTGTCATGGTTGTGAGAACAAAAAGGTGAATGTAAAAGAGATTATCACAACCTAGAGTCTGAGTGACTTTGGAACTTTATCGTGTCATGCTTACTGAGCAGATTTAAATATCCAAGGTACACAGCAACTCAGATATAATGATACTTTTTCAGAATATCAAAATTTAACTTAGTTATTAAATGAATGCTTTCAAAATGAAATCTTAATGTCTGTAAATGAGACAGGGGATGGTCAGCAGTCATTCTACCATGGCTGAGAAGAAAAGGTATGGGTAAGTCAGATTAGAGCATGAGCTGATAACCTTCCAACTAGAGGAATTACCTCTCCTCAAAGGGGAAAAAAAGTGGAATGGGCTGTTAGTATGGCTGAGCTGTGGTTTATAAAGTTTATCTTGTATAAAAGCTACCAGTGACAAGTGAGTTTGCCATAAAGTCAACATGCAAGCCCTGTATTCACTGAGGCTAGGTTTGTGATGCCAGCCTCTTTCTTTCACTGAGCAATGTCCCAGAGCTGGCCACCCTTGATCTGAGGGCAGCAGGGTGCTGGCCACCTCAGCACAGCAGAGGCTGTGTCTTTGAGCAGGCTGCTGCAACAATAAACACCGAGGGGAAGGAATGGTGGCAGTGGTGAAGCAATCATCTGCACTGTCTGCTAAGTACATTTTGAGATGCACTGCAGACTGACTACTTTTTGATTTTGCCTTAATGCTGAAACCAGAACCCCAAAAAAGTCAACCTGGGAACAGTTAGCCAGACGAAATAAGTGTTAATTTGGTAAATTCTTGTACAAGATCCTCTTTCATGATTAGTAACTGAAGTGTGGACACTAGGCCTGCTTGAAAGGGTGCGTCTGTCATCATTAACAAGATGAGAGTACATGAGGCTTTGAAACAGAGGAAAGCTGATCTCCTAGTGTAGCTTGATGCCTTCAACACAGTTTCCAGGGAATCAGCACATCTGTAAGTAAAACAGAGAAAGGACATGCCAGCTAACACAGTGTGCAGAAGAGCAGAACAGGAAAGGCTGAAAGTGTCTTTCCACCCTGCAGCAATTATCCCCTGGCTAACAGGGAGGAACAGAGAAGAGGGAAGGATACGCAAATGAAGATTTCCCTCAGGAAAAAAAAATATCCTTGTGCCCTCCTGGGATACAAGCAGCCCAGAGCTTGAAAAATAGAAAAGGGAGTTTGTTATAATTTTTTTCTTCAGTAGCTGCAATGGTCGTTGCACAATCTGTTGGATAAAACTACACAGCTCAGTGTAAAGTGCAGTACTCACTGTTTGTAGGGTTGGGATAGAAAAAAAGACTGCGAGATGCAAGGGAAAAAATTAAAATTAAAACCGCGCTTCTCCTTGTAACAGAAACTAGCAAAAAATTCAGCTCCAAAATAAAAGAAAGGTAGTTATTTCCCAGAAAAACTGAAGGTTTTGCAACTATGGAGAGACTGCTATGCAGCTCTTCAAACTCAGAGGTAGCAGCAGACACGACAAAGGAAATGTGCTGGTACTGAGAACTTGAGGAGATTCCTTTGGCTATACCTGATTTGGGTCTGGGCAGACACTTCCACCTGAATTCAGAGTCTGCAACTTATTTTTACACAGCCAATGTTTTGGTAAATATAAGAATTCAAAGCCAAAAAAACCCAGATGTTCCTTTAAAGCTTTTCATTAAAAATACATTTCAATGTGAATTAAACTGTAAATGGCGGAGGCAGGAAAAAAAATGAATGTAGTAGGATAAAAAACAGACACCTATGAATTGTCCTGAACAACTCACACTTGAAAAAGCAAAGTGATTTATAATGCTTAGTCCTTTTATTTTTCTTTTTAGAAAAAAAACTTCTTTTAAATGCTTTTCTCCCTAAATCTATTTATTGTCCAAGTCCAGGAGGTTCTCAGTGTCAGACTGACATAATGATAGCTCTTCTCTGTCAAGAGAGAGAAAACAGTTTGCTACATGCTTGCCTGACACTCCTCATTATCATCTGTGCAAAACAGGCACTGAAAGAGAAGAAATCAGAAAAACTAACGCCTCTTCCTGGAGTCATTCATCAAGAGCTTTAGTAGCAAATGTTCCCAAACTTGCAACACAGCCTCTTGAAACAAGAGCTGACTTCTTGCTAAATTCCAATATTAGTCACAGTTCTGCGGTCACAGCCCTTTGTTTTTATATAGAAACCTTTCTCATGGCTGTGACAAGTTACTTTGTGGAGGCAAGAAAGGAAAGTGGGAGAGCTTAGGCTGCTGTTTGCTGTCCTCTGTTGCAGGTGACCACAGAGGGCAGGATGGAGGGAGGAGGAACAAAACAAGCTCTCCAGAGGCTGACAGACACAGGGCTTTCTGGAGGGTGAACAATGCAGGCAGTGTTACCTGCAAAATGGGACCTTTCAACACCCTTGGAAAGGAGAAAAACTTAAAAAATTAAACACTCTGCAGCGGGTTCCTAGCAGCTTACGCTCAGTGCCAGCTACGACCAAACAAGCCTGCTTGTATAAGCTTGTTAATGGGGAGAAATACATCTGATCCGTATGGCATTTGAAGGTGATTAATGAGAGGGCTTCTGACAGCATAAACTTTCTTTCCTTTTATGTGTCCTTGGCTTCAGGCAGCACCTGCTGGCTTGCAGTGACGTGCTCTCTGGAGATCAGTCACTGGAGTTGGTCATCTGAGCCAGCAGGGCTGAGAGGGGATGCACGAGGGGGTCTTACTGCCTGTAATGGCAGTAGGAAAAATTGGGGGTGCCAGTGCTCAGGGCAAAAGTCCCACCAGACACGCACCCTGGTGTTGTTTTTCATCTTCTTTTCTGCCAGAGTCGGGATTAAATGTTACACCCTGGCTCCCTGTGACCACAGGGAGTGCCACGAGAAAGCTCCCGTGAAATGGGCAATCTAAGCCCTGCTCCTGGGGGTTTGCACTCACACCCACTCCCGTCTCCTGACCACAGCACCAAGACTCCCTGGGCTGGAGATCAAACTGATCTGTCAGCTGAGCCATACCTCCAGGGATGGTGACTCAACCACCTCATCAGGGAGCCTTTTCCAAAAAACGAATTAGTGGATCGCAAAAAAATCAAAGCAGTGGATGTTATAAATACATATTGTATGATTGGCTTTTTGCAAATATTAAAATGAATACTCTATGTCTTATGTCAGAAAGTTGCACTGTAATAAAATAGTTTTTTTAAAAATAATAGCATGATAAATATTTTTCTAGGCTATAGCATAACATCAAAATAGAAACTACGTGATGTAAGATGCTTTCTAGTAACATCTAGACCAGCTCAAGAAATAAGAAGGACAATTAAGAAATTCTTCACATCATCCTATCTGAATAGAAATAACAGCAAAGACACCGAGGACTCCAAAAGGAAGAATTTATTGCCTCCATTATCAAGAGATTTGTGACTTTATACAGCAACGAAAAATTTATATGCAAGAAAGAATGGTGGGGGAGAAGAATTGCAATTAAGCTGAAACACCTAAAGTAAAAAAAAAAAAGTTTAAATCACATATTAAATTTACAAATATGCAATAACCTATAGTATTTAAAGAAATGATCTTTTGTTAGCAAGCTGTGCCTTGGGTGGAAACGTCAGGCACCCAAACATCTGTGATTTTTCTTTCTTATGTCTCTTATTGTCTTATATTTTTTATTAAACTTCTAAAATTTTAACAAAAGTGAACAGTGTTTTTCACAGTGGGTCAAGCATAACATACACCCATTGCAGACAATGGAAAGTTAGAAAGAATAATTTTCAGACCCAGTATGTTCAATAATCCTGGTCCCCCAATCTGAGTACTGCAACATCCATATGATAATGCAAACACATGATGTAAAACTCTGGGGGAAAAATGTTTCCTGCAAAGAGTTCTTTAGAAGTTAAGCAGATTAATTTTACCCCAATTATTGTTGAAGTTTACTTATGGTATAAAGTTCTGCAAGCTGTCAACATCTGATAACAGTAATTTCTCCTACATAAGAGTGAGGTAGCATGTTATGTTTCATATGCTGTGAATGCATAACCTGTGGCATGGTTTCAATGATAAAGTGCAGAGATCAGGGAAACAGTAGAGCAAACATCTGCTTGAAAGAGAAACTGAATAATTGTTGCCTGTGATATTCTCACATTTTTTCTGGCATAAAATGAAGGTAAAACAGCCCTTTGAGTGCTCTAGGCCTCTTCTTCATGTTAATTTCTGACACCTACCAAGACAACTTGCAGAGTGAGGACATCCATTAAATGCAGTACCTTGTTCTTATCACTCTCTAACTTCTGGTTCCACACAATTTAAAGTTCCCAAAACCAACTCCAGGCAAGTAAAAAGTCACTTTTTTCCGAAGTAAACAATACACACAGTATAATCCCCCTGCAATATTTCCTCTGTATACCAAGTAACGTACACAAAACACTTGAATGCCAATAAAATAAAAGCTATAGCAAGATAGTGAAATATTCAGCTTAAGAAAGAGTCTAATAAACTCATTTCTAACAAGCATTAGGACCTTAACTTAGAACAAAACGACCTGAAGAAATCCTACGCACATTCAAAACGATTTTTAACGAAGTGCTAACTACGTTAATGTAGACTCTGTGATTTCTCATGTTCTTGTGCTTAACATATAACACTGGGATTCTATTAATGAAAGTAACTTCACATTTTAGACCTCTGTGACGATACGCTAACATGTTTCCAAATCCATTTCTTTTGTAAGGGTTTGTATTGCATGTCATAAAGAAGTAGTTCTCTTGAAAAGTGCCAGTGCTGCAGGCAAGACGTCTTTTCTGCAAAGGCAATTGTGAGCTTAAACACCATGCACCTGCCTTCAAGATATGGAGGAGCAAAGCAGAAAAATAAAACCAGCAAAGCACATAATTTGAGAGTAAGCCACACAAGAGAACAGCCCTAAATGCTGTGAAATCCTGCATGTAGGACTCTGACCCCACCTCTGTTGCCTGGGCTCTCTCCTGGCTCAGGCTCGTGGCAGGGACTGCTCAGCTGGTTCAGCTGGGAAGAATTTTACAGGCAGGCTGGCTGATGTAGGCAGGTTTCTTACCTGGGTTACAGTCAGTGCTTTAATTGCTCATAAGGGGCATGCCAGCATCAGCTTTAGCAGAGTACACCAGCAAGTGCTGAGGAACAAGCCACACTTTTAACTTGATCACCCTCATGTCCTCTGACCCCATCCCCAGCATCTGTGAAGGAGAACTAGAGTTTTTCTCAGCACAGCACTCTCTGGTGTACAGAAAATATCAAAAAAATTGAGAAGATTACAAGGAGATCAGAGAGCGTCAAAGGTCTATTTTGCCAAGACTGCAAAGGCTTTATTCTCGGAGTACAGGAAGCCTTTTGTGTTTTTCTATATATTTTCTTTTAATAAAGGCACCTACTGTACTTTTGATGTCTAAGTAACAAAACCAAAGCCACATTGTTAGTGTAGGAGTTATGATCTTTCATATTCAAAGAATAAACTGAAATACAATTCTTGTCAAATCTGGCAAGAACTTTGCTGAAGTGTAATTCTTCTGCAGCAGCAATGATGTCCTCCTGCTCTGAACGATGGATTTCTGTCAGACTAACAGTGAAAATGAAATGTAGTATCTGATTTCTGTATCTATGCCCTTTCTCCTGCAACTAGAGCTGGAATGATGTTGTGTAGCTTCCTGGAAATGACTGAAATTTTGTGAAAGGGAAGTAGACCAGCCCAGTTTCCATGAGTGATCAGAAATGTCTATCCACACCAGCTGCACTCAGGCATTGAATTGCTAATATCTAAGGAGCAGTGGCCCTGTAGTGACAGTCTCATTTTAGTGGGGAAAGGTCTAGTCATCCAATAGATTATCATGCGGGACTGCAACAGTCCTTTTTTGTTCTTTTGGGGAAGAAAGCTTGAAATTTGGTGATTTACAGACTTACAGCATCAGTTCAATAGGAGACATTCTACAGAGACTTTCAAGTCCATGAACCTGAAATATATTTGATTCTTACCTCAGAAACATATCGCTGGCTATCAGATGAAAGTAAAGGCCCCAGCCAGATGGCAGTGAGAAACTGTGACAGTATTCTGTTGATACTGAAGATAGATACTTGTACACTAATGAAGACTTATACTGTTGAAACTCATAAAGTTTCATAGCTGTCCCAGCTTCTGTGCATCTGCAGATGAACAGACACATGGGAGTAGCAATCTTTGATCAAATAGAAATATTCACCTATCATAGCATCTGATAATGGCAGATTCTGGGAAAGGAATGAATTGTAAGAACATGTCGTGATACATCCCATACATCCCCTAAAACATGATCCGATCTCCCATTAATCGTTAAGGTAATTTCTGAGTCAAAGGTTTTGTATATGAAAAGTTTTGTATTTTAAAAATTTTGTATATTAAAATACCTTAGTGTTTTACATTCTTCAGTAGATTTCTCATGCAGATTTGTCTACCTGATTTTCAAACGTGTTTAAATTTTTAGCAACCATATTGTCCTGTAGCAACCTGTCTCAAAGAATAATCCATTCCCAGTCTGTATTGAAATCAACTTTTCCCTCTTTTTTGGTATGAAATATCTCATATTAGTTTAATTTGTTACCATATCTCTTGTATGCAGACAATATTATTTCATAGCTGTTATGAAGTTTCAAATTAAAAGTGCTTTACACTTAAGAGCAATCACCTCTAACTATGCGAAGCTGACTTTAGAATATATCTAGATTTTTTAGTTCTTTCAAATTAATAGTTTTCTGAGTTGTTAGAACTGAATAATAATCTCCACATAGCAGCAACACAGAAGAAATGGTAACAAAAGAAGCATGTGCCATGTCTTAAATACTGAAGCTGAAGGATGCCAAGCATGGAAAAATAATGCATCAACAGAACCCCAGTTCTGCAGAAACAATATTATCGCGTTCTTCTTGCTCTGTTCCAGAGGATGGCATCCTGTGAAATTAATGGAGAGCAAGATGAAGACACGTAGAAGGTAGTTATATTACTGCGCAGAACAGACCTGCACTCAGTGAAGTTCCATTAAATTGAGAAGGTGTCTTGGTTTTATGGGGAGGGTGACTTTATGAGTGAAATAACACATAGCACAATAGTAACCATGAGAGGAAAATTCTAAGATGAGACTGCTCCCAAGGATGAGAAGGGAAATCTCTCCGGCACATCACTGTTGCCATTACCTCATTCTCCTTTTCCCCGTATGTCTTTCCATCATCATCAGAAAATGGCTACTTCTGTGAAGTTGTTTAGCAGATCAGAATATCTGTGATGAAATCATGAGAACACGTGCAGCTCAGGAAAGCAAGATCCTTGTAGAAACCACTGGAAATATGCCAGAGGGAGAAGCAGAAGGTGCTAGCTAAAGAAGAACACAAGTGATTCCTAAACTCTGAGATATTGCCCATATTTTGTAAGCATCAGTGGGGCAAAAGGATTCACCCAATGGGACAGGTACTAGAAGAAGACCCTCTGAAAGCTAGTGCTAATTAGAAGTACATACATGCTACACTGATCAGCTAGGGCAGATTGCTTTAGACTTCAGCACTGCTGTCACAGACTGAATACCAAGATTACGCTTTTAATAGTGCCAAAACTGAACAGCAAGCTCATGGACCAAAATTTTTCTTCCTTTCTGGTTGCCTGTGGCAACCATTTACTGGCAAACATACTTTCCAGACTTCCTAAGCTCAGGTTTTGCCTAAGACCCCATACAGCAGAAATCTCTCTTCCACACCCTCAACAGGCAGAGAAGCTCTGAAGTAGTTCAATAGGCCAAGTGACACATGAGTATTTGCTTCTTTTTTGAAGTTTAAAGGAAGGAAAAAATCTCCATCACTTGCAAATCCCAAGCAAGTTCCTGCAGGCAGAGCATAAGGGTGAAAAAACCCTGCCATGTCTGTGTTTATTATGACAAATACCTTTTAAACTCCCAGTCTGCACTGCAAATCTTAGTTGTTATTTTTAACAATATAAAATCTAGGGGGGGAAAAATGAAGGGTGTGTCCCAGCCTCCACCCTTCTGCTGTTATCTGCACATCTACTTTGAGAGAATTACTGTTCTGCATTTTCTGTCAGCTCCTCGTTGTCAATGTCAAACTAAAAAAAACTAAAAAGAAAGACAGGACAGGGGACTAACCCTGTGTTCTTTGCATCTGTAAATGCTTTCCCAGCAATGTCAGCACAGGGATGAGAGAAGTCAACCCTCAATAGATCAGTCCACTCTATAGAGAAAGAATAACAAGCAGGATAACTTAAACATTAATTAGGTGATCCCATCTGTTGAATTTCCTTACCTCAAAAGTATAGACCAGGAGAGGAAACTCAAGTGTTTCAAGGAAGACTCAGAAATTCTCCACTTTTCCCTGAGCCATCGTGCATCAGCCTTGGGTACAAGAAGCCATAGTTGAAAGAATCAGGTGGCATAACTGGGCACTCTGTAAATCTTTGCATAACCAGAAAGGTTATATCCTGGGATGGTTTAGGTGGAAATTGGCACAAAAATTATTGTGTAAAATTACTTGCTTTATGTTGTATGTTGTGCTGTATTATTTCTGTATAATCTCTGTGCATGGATCAGCTACTTTTCCCCATCCCACTGTAAAATACCAGAACAGCTGTTGCTTGAGTATCACTGCAGGTCTGCACTGATGCCACACCATTGTCTGCTTCAGTTAACTTCAAAAGGTTCACTTCAAGGCAGCTATTGTTGTTCACAAGACAAGGAGACCAACAGGATATACCTGAGCTTCCTGACACTTGTACTGAAGATATTTTATATATTGGTCACTGATGGTCACAGAAGATTTGAAAAACTGTTGGTTTTAACTATTAAAGTGTCTGTGTTTAGTAGAACTATTCAAGGAACTAAAAAAATTTCCTTTCCACTTAGTTAAAGACTCAGCATCAGCTTTAGAAATGAAAGAGATGCCTTATTTTACTGCTAAGTGTTGGCCCCACTGCTTTGGAAGCAGGTAGGGTTTGGAGTTAGTTTATTTGCTGCATTAAACAAAAAGGAAAAAAAAAAAAGGCTGATGATGTAAATATATCATAATATCAAATAATATCAAATAAGATGACCCATAGGGGATACTTTGTCAAAACTTTAAATGTGAAGTAAGCTGAATTTCTAAATGCTCAGACAGACACAGGCATAGAGCAAGGCATGACCAGCAAGTATAGCAGTAAGAGGTCACAACTCTTGAAGGAAGCTGAGATTTTACCTTTTTTTTTAACACCTTCACAAAAGCATTTTCTGAAAGTGGAATGTCTTTGAGTGGTATGAGCTCTTGTACTACTGTGGTTTACAAAGGCAAAACTCTTTGATCCATAAAATGATTAACATGACCAGCCTAAATGAGCCTGAGCATGGCTAAGTGTCTGCCTAGACCAGCAAATCAAGTGCTTGACTATAATGAAATTACTACGTAAAGTCTTATTTTATCAGCAGATTTTTGGGTTAAAGATTTTGCCGGGTCGAGAGGAAAAAAGTGATAGCAACTTTTGGGAAACCTTAAAGAACAGCCCATGCCTTCTAGTGATGTACAAGTGACACTAACAAGCAAATCTTAGTGAAAAAATCTAGATTATTTTTTTTTTTACTGGACATGCTTATGTGTCTCAGCCTTAAAGTTTACAAGGATAGCAATGAACAAAAGTACCTAAAAATTATTACAGGAATTTATGGCAGAGTGGAACACCGAAAAGTTGCTTTCTCAGTCAGTAAATGAGAGGACACCAGGACAAACCTCTCACTGCTGGAGTTCCTTCTAAATATATTTACTTGCACACAGGAATAAGGTACTGAATAGAAGTCCTGCTGACTAGTCACTTTTACTCTTACATTTCTCTATTGCCATATTTCCAGTGTTAAAACCCAGTAAAAGGAATATTGCAGACATGGTAAGCAGGTGGAACTCTCTAAATGCACACAGCCACAGTTAAGAAATAAAGAACTTTGGCCAGACTTTTTATTTTGTTAAAGAAATGCTTTATGCTTTATGTTAAAGAAATGGTTTATTAGGATTAGCTGTTGGTATGAAACAAATTAAAATTTTTGCTGTGACAACAGTTTCAACTGATGCAGTGGAGTTCCAGTCTTCAAAAATGCAGAATGCTACTTCTGTGTGTAATAACACTGCAGAAGGGGCTCTCAGGCAAGAGATTGCTGTCAGTCCTTGCCCCCATTTGGGAGAACACTTTAACTCTTCTCTACCACATCTCCCCGACTTTATAACCTGCAACACTACTAAACCCTCCAGAACAAGACAAAAATGAGGTTTATTGTAAGCCATGTGGACTCTTGGGAAAGAAGGATTGTGCATGTTGACTGTTTTTGCTAAGCCCCTGAGAGAAGAACAATGAAACAGAAATCTTGTAAAGGATTTATGACGCCTGGGATTAAGGAAATGTGTGAATGCTCATGCTTAACTAGTCTGAGATAAGAGAAACATGTGGAACACTTCAGTGCAACATAACTAATGTTTCAGTGCAGGTGCTAAATAAAACAAATACTTATATCAAAGCCCTTGTCCAGACATCAAATAAACAAACAGATTGAACTATAGTTCAGAAGTGAATTTAGGAAACTATTCCAGTGACTATAAACATAATGGAATTTCCGAGGCAGTTACGGGACTATAAGCTGCATTCCCCTGCACAACTGTACCTGAATTAATTTGCTTCACAGGAGCCTTTGGGATGCAGTTTTCACAATGGCAAATGACTGGAATTACCCATCACAACTGATGAGAAGGTGGTTAATTTGTTTAACTCTTAGCTCTGAACCTGTTATGTTTACATTCTTACTACATTTTAGTCTTTCTGGGAGAACTTGCAAAGGTTGTTTTGAGTTTGTGTCGTATCTCCTTGGTCTAAAAATTACAACAGCAACACTGCATGGAGGAGTATTTTTTTGACTAGGAAGGCATCAGCAGACCAGTTGGCTTGACATCAGGAATGACAAGAACCACAGAACATTTTCCTGTGCCTCTTGCACAATCTCAACTTAGAAGTAATGTTTTTGGACTGTACACAAAGCTGCCCTTTTAATCACAGAGATCTAGAGATCTCACAGTATGATGTAAATGTGGAGAAACCTGTGGCACTTGTAAACCCATTAACCAGAGATAAAAGCTGCAACTTCTTTCTCACCCTGAGGTCTGCAAACAGACAGAACATGCAAGTTATCAGATTCTGGGTTTTTTTTCCTCTGCTGGTGCTGAACTATGATAAATCTTGCCACTGCTGTATCAATCAGTCTCTGTTCATTCTAAAAAAATTACTTATTTCTGATTCTGTATCCTTGCTTTTGAACCAAAAGGTACATCTCTTTGCTGAATGTAAAAAGAGGTATAAGTCTATAGTGTAAACCCTCTGAGGAGCAACTCAGGGTGTTTATTCCATCACCTGCACCTCCACATTAGGTACCTCCTGGCTACCAATTCACTCTAAGCCTTCTCTTTCCCATACAAAAAGGATGTGCTGCACCACTACTAAACGATGGAGTTATGAACTTTTGCAAGTCTGAAATAAATGATGTGGTGGAGCTGATAAAATGTTTTTCTGATGTGTTTTCATCAGGCAACAGAATTAGTGCTAGTTTTAGAAGTTATTGTATCTAAACTCCTGGAGAAAATGTTGCTTTTAATAGGATCCTTGCCACTGTTGCTGTCTTCTAATGTGCTGTGCATTGTGCAATATATATACATGCCTTTTCAGAGTGTAAGTATATAATTTATAAGTATACCAATTTACACACAGTTAATGATGAAATTTTACTTCTAAGTAATGTTGAAAAAGACCTTTTTGAAGGAGAAAAGGTCCTACATGAAACAATGTAAGAGGTACCTTATCTGCTCTGGTTCTATCCTGGAAAACAGTTATTGATCAAAATACTGCTCTTAAACCTTTCCACCACCTGACTGTAGGAACCGTCATTGAACACAAGTGGTCCACAGAACTATGAACATCTTGCTTGATAAAAGCAACAGGAGGTCACAAAAGCATTAAAACTGACATTTTTCAAAAGCATGTGCACTGAGGCACACACCTAAGAAAGAAACAGCTAAAATTCCTTCACATTCCTAGTCCTCCAAGTTAGAAAACATATTATCTGGTGAGAGAAGGAAGTTACAGCAGACACATCTTTTCATTCTGTATAGTGATTTTACAGCATTGAAGGAACTAGGCAGTATTTGATTTTTTTTTTAATACCGTGGGAGCCCATCCCTTTGAAAGCTAATCACCTAGTTTTATTTAGTGAGCAAAGAACAACGGCTTTCTGGGCAAAACTGACAAGTTTTGTTTCTGGCTGTTCATGTGATACTCCCCCTCTTTTAAAGTGAAAAGTGATATATGATTTCAGCTTGCTAACAATGGCTCCCACAATGACAATATGATCTGTCTGACACGATTTCTGATGCATTAGCATTTTGGGATTTGTTTTGTAAGGCAGCACCCCAAATTAAAAAATACCTTGTGATCTTTGGATCTTTAGAGGTGGTGGATTTGTATGCAATGGACAGTTTTACTTGCCTTTTCCATGTGCTGATTAGATGTTATTATGGAAGAAGGGGCAAAAAAAATTTAGAAAAGCTGTGTTCCAAGTAGATCCTGAGAAACTACCCGTAAAACAAAGTTTGGGATGGATACACTGTGTTCTGACTGTGGCTGGGAGGCCTGGAAAAAGATCTATTTGCTGTGTGAGACTCATAGAGATTCAGAACAGCTTCCCCCAAGGAACGAAATACCTATTGCTTCACAGCCTGTTATTACAGGTAATCTCTGCCTGCACTATGGTACCACAGAGAAATGCCAGACAAAGATCTGGGCTCTGGACAGACAATGTCTGATCTCCCTATAGCCTTGCATACGGTGTCATTTTCAGAAAGCCTTTTAACCTTTTTTTTTTTTTTTTGGTAATGGCAAATGTTTAAAACATCAGATTTTGCTGGTTTACGTCCTTTCTGTGTACTGCAGTTTCTGATGTTGCAGTTGCAAAGGGCTGGGGGAGGAGGGGGGTATGTCTTTCTGTTCCCCCTAAAGCAGATCCTGTTAATTAAGTGTGAAGGCTGCTTTCAGCCTGGAGTCCCCTCTTTCTGGTCTCCTGTTTCCTGTCCCTTGCATCCCTGTCTTTTTTCCCTCACATTCTTTTGAATCCCTGCTACTCTCACCTGTCCTTCATGAGCAAGGCAGCCCATTTCCCAAAGTCTTCTCGATCCAGAGGTTTAATGCACATCTCTTTTGTTCTTGCTGCCAAACAGGAGTTGTTTTTATGTTCACACATATTTTTAAAACTGTAGAGCTGTAATGTTTATAATTTTTGTATAAATATATATATTTCAATAAAAATAACAATAAAAGTGTATATATATAGAGAGAGAGCAGAGCTTAGTTAGATGACTAGTCCCAAAAGTGATGAGAAATGGGAAGAGAGAATGATATAATTTCACTGAGTCACCTATTCTGCATGCTCTCCTACTACTCATTTCCACTCATCTTGCACTGAGTTTTTCAGTAGAAACAGTCATTGAAATGAAGACTCTTCTACTGTTTTCTTCCCATCCAAAGACATGGATTAAACAATCTTCAGCCACAAAACTTCAAAGGCAAAACCAGCAGAGTTAGTCTCAGTTGAGATATACTGATGGCAGTAAGTCTACTGAACAAATGACTGCTACTGTTTGGAAGAAGGCACACACACGGTGGTCTTACAGAGATAATGAAGGAAAAGGCCATCAGGAAATGAAGTACAGAGGGACTTTCTTTAGACTACTTGAGTTTATGTTGAGAATGAAGTCTGGAATTACAACAGGACTTAGTACCACAAAACAGTAAGTGCACTGCCACTCAGGCATCCCTAACCAATACTTCCTCCTTCCCTAAACTCAGACATGCTAAATGTATTTGTAATGTGTATATATTATTAATCTGTTTCTAGCAGTGCCTTCAACGGTGTCAAGGAACTGCTTTGAACCCTGTTCCACCCCAAAACAGCAAACTGCCATGAAGAAAGCCTTGGAGTGAAGCTTCCTGCAGCCAGCAAAGCTAGCAGTAGCTAGTACCAGAAATGTCCAGTTCCACCTTTACCTCTGGAACAAAATGTGTGCTCAGGTGGTCATGGCCTGACCCACCAGAGCTGACACATCTTTGTCTTTGGCTTCTGGAACTGCCATCTCCTACTTCTGGAGAGTGAGAATTTGTGTGAAGGGCTTTGGCATGTCTAGAGCAATCATGTTGTCTCGTATTGGGTCTCCAGTTTTGGAAGATTATATTTTCTCTGCAGGGAAGGGGAATTATTTAGAGAAAATATCACCTTTAGGCCACAGTAAACTAAAAACCAAACTACTCTGCCTTCCCTTCTCATTCTCACAGCATCCCTTAGGAAACAAATTTTCCTTGCTTGACTTTCCATGACTGTTTTCCTAGTTCTACAATAACCCTCTAATTTAGAAGCAATAACCCCCTAAATTAGAAATTGAGTGAGCTGATGAAGCAGCTTTGCATCTGGCAGTTTTATTTGGGCTCCTTTTTTCCCATTAAGCCCACATGGCGATTGCACTGAAGAGCCAGTTTTTGGTCTTGATCTTTTTATAAACCTGTCTGACGCATTTCCTGAGGAAGCATTTATGTCAAAAGAGATTTAAACTGTTTCTCTTCTCAAATGCTTTAAGGAGATTTCTTAAGCGCTTTGCTTTAATGAAAGATAAATTGTAATCCCAATTAACTGCAGAAGTGAAAGTGACCCTGACAAAGCATGCTCTTAAGTACTTGTTTGAACTGGAGCCAAATAATCAATAGCTGCTGTCAGGAATCTCTCAAAAATGAATCATTCTGTTACCAAATAATTTATCTTAATTAATTTGTATTCAAAGTTTCATGGTAGTACCTACATTATGACAGTACAACATACCGTGGTAATGGCTGCTTGTGCTTACCCATGTGAATATAAAAAAGAAGCAAGACATTAAAAAAATGTTCAATGCTCAGGTTTCAATAATCACTAAAGCTAGAAAAAAGGGAGGAGAAAACAGCACTAAAAATCTACTCCCTGTAAACAATTTTTTATTTGCCTACAGCTGCCATATACCTAAGATTCACCTGAAGGATACATTATCCACTCACAGGAATAGGTACAGTATTGCTTATTTTTTTTAAAAGAATTTATTATTTATTCAAAAGAAATGAATCTGAATTTGATGTGATACTTTGGCTCTTTATTACCTGTAGTCTATGCATATCATTTTTCAAAGGCAATTTCAATTGAGTTTTGTGATACAGTTAATGACACTGTTGTGTAGCTTTTGTATGGTCTATCAAGCACTATCACAAGACCAAGAACAGTTCAGTGAGGAAAAATTACTTAGCTTTGGTTTTTGATAAAGGAAAGTTGTCATCCTTTCCTGGTCAAACATAACCATAAAAATGTAAGTGAGCACTGATAAATGATACTGGTGGTTTTTTCCACACAAAGCCCAGCAAGAATGAATGTGAACTTCTCAGGCCAGCTTCTCAGTGTTCATTGGTTCCCTGAGTCTCCAAGAGGACTCCAAATTCCTTTTTGAAAACAGTACTGGACTGATGAGCTTCCTTGACAGAGTCTGAGTTCTCTCTGATCTTTCTCCATGGGGTCTATCTGCAGCCTTACTAATTTAATTCCTTTAGTAGGCTAAAGCAACTGTATTGTGAAACTTTTTCATGCATTAAGGACTTTCCAAGACAAATCTAGTAATAGCTTTATCAGGTACAAGACATCCGTTAAAAGCATATTTCACCTGATTGGGAACAGAGGTCATGTGAACAATTTCTTACCATATTATGTCATCCTGAGGAATTTCTCAGGATAACACAATTATAGATTTGTATCAACAATGCAACCACAAGTTCATCACGATCTTAGTGGATGATATTTTTTTCTGGTTTATGAAGGCAAAAGAAGGAAATCCTTCTCTTTTAGCTTTACGTATAACAATAATAGACTTTACATATGGAGAAAAATCAGAGCTCCCACAGAGGACAGACAATTCGAAGAGATTCCACTTACACAAGCAGTTTCAGTAGAGGACAAGAGCCATAAACTACTGCTGCATTCAGATTCTTGTATTCCAAAGTAGCTCCACAAGCTCTGTGGGAATGTGTGATAGGCATATGTGCAGCTCAAGAAAGCAGTACAAAACACCTTCCCTCCTCGGGTTGCTTTGCTTCTTTTTAAATAGCTGGAGGGGAAAAAAGAAAAAAAAAAAGTGGGATTTGAGATATAGAATGTCCATTGTGGCACTTTGAGTTTAAGCCACATCATCTGTAATGGAAACAGAGAAAAAGCCTTCAACTTGTAGTGGTTTGAAAGCAAAACAAATGAGAGGCTCCAAGTCAGAGATGCAAATTAATAGGAAGAAAGGAAAGAAAGTAAAATAAAATAGATGCAATAATACAAAAGACCACTGACAGAGTCAGAATACAACCTGAGCGGAGTGATGGAAGCAGTCCAGATGAGGTGGTCTTCCTGAAGCAGTGATCCTGTAGAAAGGTCTGGTAGCTCGGGTCCTCTGGGAATCCAGTGGGTAAGCGCCCCTCTGTTGTTCAGAGTCTCAGCTTATATCCAGGCTGGAATGCTTGATTCCTCCCTCTGGGCAGAGCATCTCACAGTGGGATGGTGAATCATATGATAAGGCCTGATGGGCCCATTAACAGGAGATAGTCCGGGAGGGGGTTATCTGTGAGTTGTGTGGCAAAGGTGCTGATGGGCCCATTAACAGAAGATAAGCCAGAGTGGAGGAGGCAGGGAGCACTGCCTCACCTGGTTTCAACAGTTCATGAAGATGGTGATAGAATATAGAATATACTTCAACCCAGGACACAACTACAGTGACACAGACAGACACCAAGGAAAAAAAAAAAAAAAAAAAAAAAAAAAAAAAAAAGAAAGAGGCCTGGTGCTGCCAGAGACATGGTCTGAAATTATGCCAAAGATTTCAGGCTGGCAAATTAGCAAAGGAGCCAGATAAATCAGAATGGGTGTAATAGGCCTCATGTATTTGAGCACAGCTTACCCTCTTTACCATGTCATTGTCATCAATACACAAACATACTTAGTTGTGGGAATAAGATTGTCTCACTAACAAAGCAGAACCATCAAGAGGAGAACAAAAGAATGAAAGGAGAAATGTGGCCATAACTCTGTAATAGTAGTACAACTGAACTATTCAGAGGAAGGGAAAAATGTTTTATATACTGAAAGAAGAAAAAGTTTGGTCTTATTTTACAAAATATTTTAGTTCCCTGGTTTTGATTTACATTTACTTGTAACAGCTGCTCACAGGCCAGGTAACATTAGCATTCAAAAGCCAGCCCTAATGAAATAAATCCTGCAGTTAATATTGGTGTTAATTCTATTTCATGCTTTTGGGCTCAACTGCGTAGAGAATTATTTAAAACGGAAATGCCTTGAAAACACACTCTACAACATGCACAAATACCCACAATCTGCTATTGAAGCAAAACCCTGAAATATCTTTCTTCTCACAAAAAAAAGTACAGTATGTACAGTACATAAAACTCCATCAAAGACAAGCCTAGTCCTCACTCGTGCAGAAAGTCTGGGCACAGCTGAGACATTTTATCTCAGCGTGGTGGGAAATGTGCCACACAGACAAGCCTTGTGCAGGATCTGTGAACATCTGCTGGATTCTCAGTGCAGGGCAGGAGCTAGCTGGCTCTGCCCAAGGCCGTGTGCCAGGCTGAGTGTGAAATTTCACATGTGTCTCCTCTTCCTCATCTCCACAAAACTGAGAGAAAGCAACCAACGCAAGCTGGAGGAAGGCACCCTCCTAGAGACAGGCTTGAAAGCTTTTGAGGCACTTAGAAAATAAGGTGACCAAAACCCTCAGGTGACTGAGGACATGTGTCCATTGCACATTAGAGCATGGTGCCAGCAGCAGCAAGGAAACACAGGCCAGGTCTGGAAGTTGGAAGCCCAAGACACCTGAGCCAAGCAGCTCTGTGGCCACTCTGGTGCAATGCTCCTGCCACCTCTTAGAGTAGCCCAAAGGTTTGGGTGATCTTTCTGTTAAAAACTCCCCATTTGCCTTTGAAGAATCAAGTCGAATTTGAACTAAACTCTCTGTGGTCGTAGAGGGGTTATTTCAGTATGAAAGGACGTTAATGGAGCTTAAGATTACTTTGTCAACAGTTTTACAGTAAAGATGGACAGAAATCATTATAATGAGGTATAGGATATGTGTAATGAATAATGCTGCCTCCAAAAATCAGGCCTGTTGTGTTAAGAAGACTATCGGTCACTAGGAAGATAAACAGCTTTGATGGACGCCTAACGTGGAGAAAACCTTCAAATCCTGGTAGAAAGTAGTGCAAATGTTTTATATTTGGGAGTTTTATTTTCCAGTTGAGAGAATAAACTAATTTACATTGACTTTAGCTATATTTTTGCAGCTAGAAGTGGGAACTGAGGATCCGTCTAACTCTGATAAGGAGGGTAACACAAGTGCCCCACTAAAAGGTGTGGTCTTTCAAACATTTTTCTTTATGCCACACTGCCAGAGTTAAACCAAGGGCTTTACACAACAGAAAAGCCATTGCAAATGCAGCAAACTCAGACTCTTTTTATTATTCTTGTCATTCAGCAATGATTGGACCCCCAAAGTGAGGCCACTTATCTTTTACCTGAGCTCACCAATACTTTTTAAAAATGCGTCCATGACTGTCTTGCACGACAGACTGTGTGGAGCCCAGTTTTGATCTAACACCAAGTCTGTACTCACACAGCCACAGTGACACTGCCAGAATTAGACCTGCTTTACACCTACAGAGATGAAATGGGACTCAGTGCCTCAGTCTCCTTTGACAATTTAACAGGAGGATGACAGGATAATTCCTGTGTAGAAGAGGGCACTTGTTCACAGGACATCCCTTTGCTCTTTCTGTCTCAATGAATTTCAGTTTACAGTCTGGGAGCTTTGGTGGGAATACATGGACTTTTTCTCAGAGACTTCAGGTGTAGAAGAAGCAATCCTATTTCCAGTGGACACTTATGTGCTGACACAAGTTAACTGGAAAACTCTAAAACTGATTCAAAAAATGGTGTTCTACATTCAGTCCTCCTAGCCCTTTCCGTCTCGGTGAATTTCAACTTGCGATCAGCAAGCTTTGGTGGGAATCCATTTTCCTCAGAGATTTCAGGGGCAGAAGAAGCAAGCCCATTTCCAGTGGACTTGTGCGTGATGACACAACTGGAAAACGCTAAAACTGACCCAAAAAAGAGGCGTTCTACACGCAACCCTTGCAGCTGTTCCGCAGCTCAGTGCACTCAGCGAGAAGAACGGACTGGCGGCCAGGTTTGTTACCCGGGGTCCGAGCAGCAGAGGCGGCGTTCCGACACCCGTGCGGTGGGCCAGCACGGTGGATATATCCAGCACGATGGATATCCACCACGACGGATGTTCAGCACGGCGGATATCCAGCACGATGCATGGATATTCCCGCAGGATTGAGCCGAGGAGCGCGGGCGAGCTCCGGCCGGGCGCGGGGCGGGAGCGGCGCGGGGCGCAGCGACATCTTGTGGCCGCGCCGGGGAGCGCACCCGCATCGGGGAGCGCGCCTCGGGAGCGCGCCTCTGGAAGCGCATGTCCCGCTCTCCGCCTGCGCGCCCGCTCCAGCATCGCGTCGCCCTGCCGGCAGCAGCTGGTCCTGGATGGACGGCTCAACAAACACATTCCTGTGCTGCGGGCGCGTCTGGTGGGTTTGCAAGTTAAGGTGTTTCTCGTTGTACCTGGGAGGGTCTCAGGATCGGTGTTTTGTGTTTGCAGTGGCTACAAAAGTCAGGAGCGGAATAGCGGGTGGTTGAGCGGAAAGTGGTTTTTTGAACAATCTGATTCCGGGTTCAGTCAGTTCTGGTGTTTGGGAGATGATTTGTTAATTGAGGAAAAGCTGCATGAGGAAATACATGCTTTCCCGTTTTCCCATTGTTTACATGAAACACACCCATTCATGACTTCCCAGCCAGAAGACAGCATGTTAATTTCAAGAGAAAAATAAAAGGCCCAGACATACACCCCGTATGTGAATTTAGCATTTTCTGAAGCTTCATGAAGTTTATGTTCACTTTCCTTTTCTTTAGTACCATGTAAACTGGGAGAATTGACAGGGCTAACAAAATTTCTTTGATACTTCCAGGAAGTTCACATGAAGTAGGCTAGAATGGCCCATCAAAACTCTGTGATTTAATGTTTTTGATTTGCTGTTTCAAACAATGGCAAGCTTGTTAGTTTTGCTTGGTGTCCTTTACTTCTCAGTTTGTTGTATAAATATGGACTACCATCTGCAAGAACAGAGCTCACATCAACTTTTGAACCTGGGTCCAAGCCTGATTGATACCTTTGGCGTGGTTACAAAGCAACTAAAACAATGAGCCAATTTTCAGAAAGTACTGAATGTCAGGTTTACAAGTTTCTTTTTTCCCCACTAAATAGACTGGGAAAGAAATCTTCAAGACTTGCAAGGTAATTGGCTAAGGAGATAGAGTGGAACTTTCTGATGGAGTTCAGAAGTTAACCCTGTTCTCCTGAGATCAGTTGCATCAGAATGCCTTTGCAGATAATGAAATGTGATTGCAGAAGCTGCAGTTTTCAAGGACACATTTTCTTCAAAGTACTGGAGAGGGCAGCAAGCTTCTTTACCCTGGAGCTTATCTGAAATCACCTGGACACATTCTGCCTATTTTCGTGGAACACAGGAGTAGTGAAGTACTTATGAAGAAAACCAGAATATTATTCCTTCAGTACCAGCAAAGCGTTTGGCAAAGACTTCTTTTTTTTCTCCCTTCCCCTTCCCCTTCCCCTTCCCCTTCCCCTTCCCCTTCCCCTTCCCTTCCCTTCCCTTCCCTTCCCTTCCCTTCCCTTCCCTTCCCTTCCCTTCCCTTCCCTTCCCTTCCCTTCCCTTCCCTTCCCTTCCCTTCCCTTCCCTTCCCTTCCCTTCCCTTCCCTTCCCTTCCCTTCCCTTCCCTTCCCTTCCCTTCCCTTCCCTTCCCTTCCCTTCCCTTCCCTTCCCTTCCCTTCCCTTCCCTTCCCTTCCCCTCTCAGCATTTTTGTTGTTTTTTTTTTTTAATCTGTCCAACAGCTTGTCACATGTTTTTTTAAAAAATCAGAATGGCAAGCCTTGCTTTAGGGATGCAAGCCAAGAACAGCTTAGAAAGTATCACTCCTAAGTACACTCCTCTTCTCTTGTTTCAATTATCTAGAAATCAGATACATGGAACAAAGAACAGGAAAAGGAACCTTTTATCTGTGAGTGAGCCCCAAGTGCCACACAACTCAAAATCGAGACTGTGTTCTCTGGAACGCAGTTTTACAGAATATTTGCTAAAACAGTGCAGTGAGCTGATTTGAAACATATTCTTTTTTTCTTTTTTGTTTTTTTTTGGGAGGGTTTTTTGTGGTTTTTTTTTTTTTTTTTTTTTGTTTGTTTGTTTGTTTGTTTGTTTTTTGGGGTTTTTTTTTGCATGTGAAGTATTTGTCCTAGGGAACAGACATAAATGTTGAGCTTGGGCTTTGCAGCAGTGGCTTCATCATTCTGTTAATTCTTCAAAGAGTTTAAGAATCCTTAGGGTAGGAAGTGAGTGTTCAAGTTAAAGTGTGAGTAACTTCTCCCTCTTCTTCGTCTATAAAAGTTGACATTTGATAGATACCAATTGAACATGTTATTAGTTTTCTTTCATTAGTTTTTTTTTCTGCAGATTAATTTAGCAAATTTTCTTATAGGCTGTTATGAAGACATGAAATGATACATAGCAAAAACATTTCAAAACAAGTGGTAGATTGAGTTGGCTTGTCCCTGCCTCTGTATAATCTCAGTGCTTATTCCCATATCCAGGAGAGTGATGTTGAAAATACAGTGTATGTTGTCTGAACTGTACTGCTGGGATGGAAACAAGCTCAGGCTGTGAAATCGTTCACACAGTTCCTTATGGTGCCATGCAGGGGGTATGTGTTGAAATAAATCTGAGGATTTGGGTCTAAACCACAGAAGCTGAAACCTCTGTTACCACTGCAGGGCTGCTTAATGAGACATGGATTCAGCCACAGGAGTGACTTTGTCATGTGATTTTCAATGTACTTCAGGGTGACAAAAAAATTAGTTAGAAACCTGCAAAATGTAATTCAGAACTCAAAAGTTTTCACCTCTGATACACCTCTGTAGATGAAGTGCTTAAAAAACTTCTTTAAAGTGTTCAAATGCTCTTTTAGACCCATTAGCAACAGAAATATTCTTGAAGTAGAGACATTTCCATGAAAATACATGTTAAGTTCTAGACAGTATTTTGTTGAAATATGTTTCCCATAATGTTTTAATGGTTTACTCGTAACCATTTATAAGATCACAAATCACACCTTTTTTTGAAGTAATCAGATTCACTTCTCTCACAAAATCACATATAGGATGGATGGAGATAGTTGCTCTTGCTGCTCTGTAACTTCTAAGTAGAACACTTTGCTGCTTCTTTATTTCTGTAGCATGTTATGTATATATAATATTATTACTACTGCATGTAATATGCCTATGCATGTTTTTATACACACACTTAAAACATCAATTTTTCCATACACTAAGTATTTCAATATCATGTGCTTGTCAGTGTGCATGCATACATGTATAAATATTATTTTTTAAATGTAATAGTCTCATAAACTTTGGAGACTTGTGGCTTTTGTGGAATGCATCATTATTTATGTAGTTAGTATTCTTTATTTGAAATTAATTGTTGCTCCAAGGTCAAAACATCAATGAATATTGGACACCCCAAGTTAGTTTTCCTGCACAGCATGCATATTTCCACACCTAAGAACACAGATACTAGGAAAGTGAGGGGGAGGCAGTCTTTTTACAGGAAAGAAGAGGGGGAAAAGGTGTCTGAGTTCCACCATACTGGAACATACAAAACAGTGCCAATATGAATGTGTTTCACATTCCCTTTTCCGTAGCAAATACCTTCCTTTTCCTTGTCATAGAAGTCCTACACAGAATCCTCCCTTTTAACTGATGGCAGATGTATAAAAACATCACTGGAAATGTTAAAGACAGGTTGGCGGTGAATGGAAAGTTCTGGTAGCTGGGGATAAGGAATCACAGTGGTGTCTTCTTGCTTTTGCAGCTGCCCAGTATCTCCTTATTTGCAAAACCCCACGGGCTTCTTCACACAGAGCTTTATTAGGGAGCTGAAAACAAATAGTCCCTGGAAAGTATCCAGGAGGGTCTTATGAAGAATAAGAAGTAGGGAGAAAAAAAAAAAAAAAAAAAAAAAAAGCTTGTATCAGAGATAAAATATGGTCTGAAGGATGTTAGAAGAATCCAGGTGACAAATGGCATAGCTAGCAATGGGTGTTCCTTGGATGCTCTCCCACTCTCCAAAGTCTGGGCAAGTGCTCTGGAAGTTATGAGAATGAGCTAACATGAGACTCATACTCTATTACAGTCTGGACAGGAAATGTTCTTGCAGTGTTTTGGCTTCATTCATTGTGCCCAGATGACAAGCAACAGTGTGTGAAAATGAAAAATGATGGAGTAGAGGTGGGCATAAACAGGTTGATGAATGAACCCTCTCTTGTGTCCAGAGAGGGTTTTGTATCTTAAATGGAATCCCTTCTCACGTTCAGAGGGAGGAACATGAAAAAAACATTTTTAATTGTTCCCACATTGTTGGCTTGTATTCACCTGCTCCTGTTAGGCTGGAGCTGTGAGCAAAAAGGCCCTCTGAGAAAAGCGAGCTCCTTAAGAATGGGGAAGCCCTCTGAAAGCACACAAATGTGCCAGAGAAGAAAATACACTGGAAAACATGCCATGTCCTGACAAGTTACTCTTGTGGTCAGCCTGCACTTTGAAATGCTTTTCTGCATAAATTTCTAATCGGAAACTTCATCAGTTTGAACAAATAAGCTCCAGAAGCAGGAAAGCTTGATACTTATGGTACAATACCATGACCTTCCAGCATGGAAAAAATAAGAGAAATTCGAGGGAATAAGTTTTCTCTTCCCTCTTGGACCCCTATGTAAAGATTTCAAGCTTAAGGTAATCTTCCCAGCATTAGTCACTGGGAATTAATATGTCCTCCCCAGCTGTTACTTGTAGATGCCAGGCCAGACTGTAAAAACTAAATAGACTTCAGTGGAATGCCTAAAATTAATTTTCTCACTCAGATACTTTCATCTCACTCATTTCATTGTGTTTACAGGCTGGCAGGTTTCCTGAGGGCAGCCATGATTTAGATTTACAGTTCCCGGGCCAGTCTGATTCTGAACAAAAGTTATAACACTTGTAATGCAATACTGTTTCCAAAAGGAGTGAAAAATGTTGTAGTCTGAAAAGGAAGCCTCTAAACTTCAATAATCACAGCATATCACATATCTCTGCACCCCATTGCAGCAGCTGAGGTTGCCATCACTTCAAAACAGTTTCATTTCCCTCTCCCTTGTCTCCACCCACTTGTTATAAGGAAAAAAACTTGCCTCTTCATGCTAGAGACTTGCCTTTAAAATTTTTTCCTGGACTTTCTCCTGTCCTGGTTAGGCGGGGAAAACACTGGGAGTTTCTGGAGGGAAGGAAAACAACTGTGTGATGGTGCAGTGACTCTTCCTGACTATTTAAAATAAACTGGACATCCTTGCCATGTCCTGCCAAGCACTGGACAGCTAGATTTTCACTCTTCAGCATTTATGGACTCCCACGTATGTGCTGATGACTATCAAAGCATGTTACAAGCTTCACCAAGAACGATGTAAAATTAAAACCTGAAAGGTGTAGGAGGTCAGGAACAACACCAAAGGGTTGTTTTTCCAGGTAACAGCAAGAGGACAGAAGTTTCAAAGAAAAAAATGAGAGTAAGGAAAAAGACAAACACACCATTTTCCTCTGAGCAGATTGTTCGTACGTTATATTTAGAAACTGCTCACAGAAATAATGATTACTGGTATTCCCCCCATACACATTAGTTTGAATACGATCCTTTCAAGGTGTGATATGAGCTTTTACATCTACTGCAGCTTTTTACTTCCCTCCTTTTCAGTTTTCCACATGCCTCTGTAATTCTTGTTACCAGACTATTGGAAAGCAGGATGGTCTAGGCATTTCTTGGAAAATGCTTTTGTTGTGACATTGATCAGTGAAATGCAGAGATTGTGTTGCGCACCTCTTTTGTGTGAATCGGAGGTGTAAATAAATTTGAACTTGTAAATAAGAAAAAAGAAATGAGCCCAAAAATTCTGAATAACCATCTGGAATTAAATACTGATATATATCTTTTTATATGGAGATATTCTTTCTCCATCAATGACAAAGAACTTTTCAGCTATCTAAGAAGGAATTCAGTAATTATAATCTGAGATCCTGATGATAGAAATAGAAATTACTGTATCCTAGAAATACTTTGAAACCGACATATTATATTATTCCAGATCTGACTGGTCTCCCTACTTATTCTATCCTTACAGGATGCTCAAGAATCACCTAAGGTGTGTAAAGTTTCTAAATTAAAAGCCATTTAACTTCAACTGGAGAAAAGAGCTGCTTTAAAAGAAGCAAGTCAGCAGCTTACTTTGATCCTCCACCCATGCCTTTTTTCTGAGTAATCCCCAAACTAGCTTTATATCAAGCCTTAAACTTATTTAGATCAGCTTTGGATCTGAAACTATGCTGTGAAGGATCATATCATGTGTCACTGTTCTTCAGACCAAGGGGAAAAGAGACAGCTGGGTCACAAATTACTTCACCCACTGCAGTGCATGGGGATCTTGGGCCAAGCCCAGGTCTCTGCTTCTTCATGGCTGGTTCTTCTTGGCAGCTGCAGCTGATGCCAAGGGAATCCTTGGGCTGTGAGCAGGCAAGCTCTGTCACCCTAATCTGTTTCTAATGCAGGGCTGATAGGTTTAGCCACTGCATCCATTTTCTGTTAAGCATGTCATTTAAACACTGGCTTTTGTGTCCATTGTGCTTTCAAGAAATGTAGCCCTGCTTTGAGCAGGAGGTTGAACCTGCTGACCTCCTGGAGTCCCTTCCAGCCTGAATTATCCTGTCACTTCTAAGTTTTGGTGATGACAGGCTTTGGTTTCTTTTGGTGCAAGGAGCCAAGGTCCACTTGGAAAACACCCAGATTCTCTCCCTGTGCAATATGGATCTATGCATGAGACAATGACAAAATCACATTTATGCCCTTTACGTTTACTGTAAAATGCTGGGCAAAAGTTTTGGGGAATGCAAGCTTGTAACATACAAAATTTGAAGACACAAAATTGCCATGGCACTGCTCCAATGACTTCCTTCTGTGACACACACAATACTGGCATGCCTTCCCTGTCTCTGCACCCTCAACAACCACCCCACATATGGAGAACCCTGGATCAGGTAAGAATCACGTGCTCCTGAAGATTTGGACATGCCAGCATCCACCAAATATTCAGCCTACACGTGGTTTCTGGGGTGATCCAGCCCCATTTCAGGAGCAGAAAGCTCGTGGAGATCTGAGACAGATCAGAAGTGACAGTGTAAAACAAGGACGGCACACACCTCAAAAATCTAAGCTTCACAGGAGATCACATATACACAGATCTGATTTGCTTCTGTATTTATGGGTTTGGGGATTTGCTTTAGGAGAAAATCAGCAAGATGGCACCCCAATGACATGTAGGGTAGTATCAGTCTGGCCTGCCTTTGTTCTGTTTCATTTAGAACATGCTTGTGCACACAGAACACTTGGGCTTGGAAATATGATTCCCTTCTTCTACCTTGGGGATCCACAAAACCTGAAATAACCTCTCCTGAGGTACAAAAGAATGAGATGGATAATATTCTGGAGCCTTCGGTGAAATATAATCCTTATTATCCCTACAGTAAAGAGAATAACCCTGTAACTCAAACAGAGAAGGCTTGGAAGAGACAATGATTTTTCAGCTGACCTTTTATTTCAATAAATTATTTTATTTTGTATATCAACACAAGTACAATGTTAAAAAAGTTAATGCTATTGAAAGTGATTATAAGCACATCTGACTTAGCATTATGTAAACGTAATAAAAGTTGGACTAAGAACCATACCTGCTTTTAATCTGTTCTGTTTAATAAGCATCTCTGAAGAGCCCATCCCAAAACCCCACAGTTTTCACAACTGCCTGTTTGGGAGGACAGTGCCTGGGAGCCTATGGTGAGGTGCAGCATTACTCCCTAGTCTTACTCTGTTTTCAATATCTTGTGCTTACGTGCTGTCAAATGGAATTTCTAGCAGGCACTGGCAGGCTGTCACTCTGCAGCTTTCATGGAGTTTGTCCTGCATGTGGGACACCTGCAGGGTCTGATCAATCCTGTTTTGGCTGTTTAGTTGCCAATAAAGGCAAGCCCAGATAAATTGACCTTGCATAGTTTCACTACATTCCCTGGCCATAGTTTTGGCTGCCATCATTAAGGGCATCTCAGACAGGAGGGAGGTGGAGATTTAGCAGCTGTAGACCTAACTGTGACATTCATAAGCCTCTCTGGGCACTGGTTGCTCTTGAAAATTACAGAACGACAGCATGGCTGCTGTTGGTAAATCTCTGGAGGTTACCTGGTGTCTTGATTTGGGAAGACAGAGACAGGTGTCTGCCGGGGAAAAGCTGGAGTTTCCTTTGGAAGGGAGAATGTAAACCAATCCCCACCCCCAACCCCCCGGCCCTTTCCAAATTATTATAAATTTCCAACTAGAGGCTTTCAGGCAAACATTGGGAATAGGAATAACAGTTCTTTACTAGGAATATTAAGAATATAAATGTAATAGTACCAAAAAAACCCCCCACAACCAAAACAAAACAAAAAAACAACAACAAAACCAAACCACAACCCCCCCCCCCCCCCCCCAAACAAGCAAAGAAACAAACAAAAATCCTAGAAACCCTGGCAGAGTCAGAAATACAACCTGACACGCTGTAGATGAGAGTGATGGAAGCAGTCCAAAGTAAACCCCCCTGGAGTGGCAGATGTGGTTCTGTTGGAGTAGAAATGGCCCTGTAGAAAAGGTATCAGTGGTGGTGAGATGGGTCCAGTCTTCTTCCAGGAATCCAGTGGGAACACTGGATATCTGGTGTTCCTATGTCTCAGTTTTTATCTAGGTAGGAACAGTTTGGCTCCTCCCCCTGGGTGAAGCATCTCCCAATGGGATTATGTAATTGCATCAGCCATACAGTGAGCTTCGATGGCCCATTAACAGCAGATATCCCCCAAGGGAGGATGGGTGGTGGAAGAGATAAAGAAACACTGCCCCACCTGGTTTTAACAGCTGCCCATTAACAGCAGACACGCACTCCCTCCCCTGGAGTTACAAGAGATAAAGAAAACACCTCCTGAGCCAGTTTCAACACATAGAATAAACATTTTTTTTGGTTACATAACCCAAGACACCTGGTCCAAACCCTCTGCTCAAGCAGAGCCATCTACAGACAGTTGCCCAGGACCCTGTACAAGTGTCTTCTGAACATCTCCAATGAGGAAGACTACACAAAAAGCCTGGACAGCCCTGTGCCAGTGCTGGGTGAGCCTCATATTAAAAATATGTTTCCTGACATTCAGAGGGAACTTCCAGTTTGTGTTAATTGTCCCTTCTCTTGTCACTGGGCACCAATGGAAAGAGTCTGCTCTCCTCTTGTTTGCTACCATTGAGTGTCCAAGGTTGGACTTGGCTGGAGACAAATGAGCATGACCCTATCAGCCCACAAGTGGGCGACAGCTGTCCTTCAAGAAGTTGACTTGCTTAGGCTTTATAAGCAGATTTTTTTTTTTTAAGTGCATGTATTCACTACATAGCTTGAAGAAAATTTGTCCAAACTTCCTAACAGTTCTAGCCACATTTCTAATAGAATCAGGAGACTCCTACTTATCACACTGCCACCCACACTGCAGTCCATGCATTTGTAGGCATGACTTTCAGGATTTCCTTTTATGACTACAGCCATGTACTAAATAATCACATAATCAAATTTTGCATAAATTGTTCAAATTCTCCAAACAATCCAGGTTGCTAAGCAAATATGCATGTGTGGTTTTGTGTGTATAAACCTAATTTATACAATTTTTATGTATTATGAATTTATATATTTTATATATGTGTGCCACTATACCAAAGAGTCCTCATGGTTATTTGCCACCTTGTCAGTTTGTGTCATCCACAACTGTTGTGAGCTCCTGTGCTTCTGGATCTCTGCCAGATCTTCAGCCTGATCATCTGTCAGAGGCAGCTTTCCATATGAGTTAAGGACCTGTGAAAGAGCTGGGGTGTCATAACAGAGATAGATGAAATGGCAGGAGGGCACAAAGTCCTCATTTTTAATAAAAATGGAATTCTATTGTACCGTAACTTGGAATTTTTCAAACATGCAGACTTAGCTATTTCAAAGTCAAAAAGATTAGCAGAAGAGGAACTTGTATACTGAAGCTTTTATATATTGTCTCTTTCATCATTTGTCCAAGTTGCAGTTCTAAAAGGATATAAATGGACATATTATAAATGTTTAATTTCCTACAGTTTGTTCAAAACAGCCCCAAGAAAGCCATCTCCTTGCCACAGTACTTCCCTTCTTATTTTCTCACTCACTTTTCAGTCCTTGCATCCAGCATTAAGATTTCATCTTCACCTCCTAGACGTTACAAAAATATGCTATGTCCT
This sequence comes from Chamaea fasciata, assembly GCF_029207755.1. Classification (NCBI taxonomy): domain Eukaryota; kingdom Metazoa; phylum Chordata; class Aves; order Passeriformes; family Sylviidae; genus Chamaea; species Chamaea fasciata. The sequence goes on along the minus strand of NW_027094089.1, from coordinate 1,810,928 downwards.
TCATTTTGCTACTGCCCCCCAGTGTTTTGCTAGCTGGATCTGGATATTGTACCTGCAGACCTGCAAGCATTTTTGCTTGAAGCAGCTCCTCAAGCTCAGACCCACGTACACATTTTGATACAGGATCCAGCCACTATAGGGGACACAGCCTTATATTTGTATGAAAGCACCTCAGAGGAGTTTTTGTGAAATGCCTGTTTCTGAAATGAGGCTTGTTCTTTGGGAAGAAAGCAGGTTAGACAGGAAAACAAAAAAACCCTTTTGTTTTAACAGTTTTAGGTTGATGCCATAACAGCCTACCGAGAAAGGCAGGTGTATGTGCCAGGGTGTTACCCCCCCTTTGCCAAAGGCAAAGTGTCATCTCTCTCTGCAGGTGCTCTGCTGGGAGTGGAAACAATCATGCTTAGTTTGGCAAAGCTCTTCATGATGCTGTGAGACAAAGGAGTGTCACATGAGAGCTGGAGTGTAGGTATTAATACTCAGCAGCCACCCACTGTGCTCCCTGTCTGTTGAAGGGCTGCAGTTGCTTGCCATGCTGCAATAGCTGAACCCCTTCCTGACTGCGTAGCTCAGTTTGGTTTGCTTTCTCTCTCACACAAACACACAAACTTTGTGCCCACCCAACATAATGTAGGCAAAAAAAAATTTAATGAGCCTAGTGGGAACTTTTCATGGATGTAAAATGACTAAGGGTTTCTGTTCTGTGTCTCTCAGTGTTGTTTGGTTACTCATTCTGTGTGGTGTGGCTGTGCTGCTCTATAACCTTGTTGGAAATTTGGCTGGAAAAAACCCCAAGCCTATTCTGTCATTTATACCCTGTCAACTGGCTGCAGGGCATTTTGGAGTGTTTAAAATAAAATAAATTTTCAACTATAAACCAAGTTTTAGAATAAATTTTAAACTGTAAAACTTGAATAGCTAAGGCTGTGGTTTGAAAGCATTAAATTGGAACTCCAGGGGATGCACCAGCATCTGTTATGGCTGTTGAAATACTGCTTTGGGGAAACATGTCAGGTCATGCAGGCAGCTGCACTTTAGTTGAAAATTATGAAACTAATAGTACAGCATTTACATTATTTAATATTGGGGCAGTATTAGAGTGACTATGCTCCTTTGGGGATATGAAGCTGCAGTGGGGGTAAAGAAGCACTAACCAAACAAGCTAATACATTTTCCAGTTCTATCATTCATTTAGACCAAGAGATCACGGTAACACTTTCTATAATGCCGAGAGATTGTGATTATTCCTCCTGTGGTGCTGCTAGTGAACTGATTTTCAGGCTAGCAAAACATATGCTTATTATCTGATTGATAACTTCTTGAATACATGACTTGTAAAGCTTTTATACTGTGCCTTAAAAGACTTGGTAAATTGAAAATATTGTTTAAGCTTCAAGAGATCAGTGCTCTAGTTTGGCTATTCAATGGAAACATTAGTTAAAAGACCTTCATGGAAAGAAGATAAAATAGACCCAAACTCCTTAGCATACAGCACACCCAGCGCTGGTCATTCAAGGTAAGGGTCTGTTAAACCACAAGATAGGGAAGGATGAGGAGAAGGTGTTTTTGGGGAAAAAAAGATTGCCTAAAATAATTGTCAGAGGTGGGTCCTGTAGTCATCATTAGCTATAAAAGCAGAAAAGACAGATCTAAAACTCTCCAGGACATGACAGCCTTTAAGGACATTACAGGTACTGATTAGTGAGAATCACAGGCAAGTGGCAGCACTGCAGAACCCAAGGAAAGTTTTCATCATTAAATGTCATCTTAACAATGTGTTTGCTATTTGATCTTTTGGTAAATTTCTTCCACTATTGTCAAACTACGGCTTTTAAGTGTTCCCTTATTTGCAAAGCTTAAACAGTTCTAGGGCTGAAAGATCAGACACAAGGCACTCCATTCCCTAGGGGATGGATGCCTTACAAACCCCAGCTAGAGGCCATTGTCACAGCCACCAGCATATCCCAGCTCTCCAAAGGCTAGAGGAAGCACCTAGATGGGAATGGAAATGGCAGTATTTCTGCATAAAGAGCTTTTCATGCTGATCAGATGATGTCATGATTCAAGATCATGGATTAAATGTCAGTGCCTCAGGAAACAGGCTGTGATAAGTGAAACACCAGAGGTTGCTGCCACATGAGCCAGGGCCTGCTCACATGAACAGTGACATTGCAATCAGCACTATTGCACAGGGAAGGCACTGCTAAGCATGGATACATGTGCTGAGGAACGCTCTGTGCTCCTAAGACACAAATCCCCTTTTTATTCCTTCTTCCACTGAGTCTGCAGAGGGCTATGGCCCGTAAAGGAACACATTGTTCGGTTTCTCAGGTGCTTAAAGTTTCTATTAAATCTTCTGCTCTTTACCATTCTAATAACCTCAGGCCTCAGCTGTGATGCCGTGGAATCAGTGTGTACATAGTCTGACCTAAAGTGTTTAAAAGTGTGAGGCTAAACATCTTCCAGCAAGGTATAAAATAGATGGGTAAGTGTAATAGTGCCACAGAGGGCACAGCACCTTCCTCTGTGTTACCCTCCCCACCTCCAGGGCTTGGCTGTTGATGCTCAAGGGACTCAAGGCTCAACTGTGCTTCCCACTGGCTGCATAACCTCAGCCAAGGGTGCTGGTGAAGCTGCTGGCCTGACAAAAGAACTGTGCAAATGTCTGTAGAAAATAAGCAGTAAGGTTAACAAGGGTAAAATTATAGGTAGGGGATCAAGGAATCCCAAATCCATTAGAGAAAAGATACTGACATGAGGACTCAGTAACTTCAGGAGAAACCTGAAATGTCTAACACCTTCTTTACATCCGTTTTTAGTGGGAAGAGGGCTTGTCCTCAGGACAACTGCCCTCCCGGACTGGTAGATGGTGTCAGAGAGCAGAATGGTCCCCCTGTTATCCAGGAAGAGGCAGTCAGAGAACTGCTGAGATGCTTGGATGTTCAGAAATCTCTGGGCCCAAATGGGATCCACCCCAGGGTGATGATGGAGCTGGCAAAAGCTGCTCTCCATCATTTATGAACAGGCCTGGCTCACTGGTGAGGTTCCAAGTGACTGGAAGCTGGCCAATGGGACACCCATTCACGAAAAAGGTGAGAGGGAGGATCCTTGTAATTATAGGTCAGATAGCCTGACCTCAGTACCTGGCAAGGTCACGGAGTAGTTTATACTGAGTGTCATCAGACAGCACTTACAGGATGGCCAGGGTATCAGACCCAGCCAGCACGGGTTTTGGAGAGGTAGGTCATGTTTGACCAACCTGGTCTCCTTTTATGACCAGTTGACCACCTGGTGGATATGGCAAAGGCTGTGGATGTTGTCTGCTTGGACTTCAGCAAGGCCTTTGACATTGTCTCCCCCAGCACATTCCTGGAAAAGCTGGCAGCCCATGGCTTGGACAGGAGCACTCTCCCTGCTTAGAGAGTGGTGGTGAATGGTGCTGCGTCCAGCTGGGGACAGTCACCAGTGGTGTCCCTCAGGGGTCTGTGCTGGGGTCAGCTCTGTTCAATCTCTTTATTGACGACATGGATGAGGGGATTGAGCCTTTCATCTGTGAATCTGCAGATGACACTAAGCTGGGAGTGTGTGTTGATCTGTTGGAAGGCAGGAGGGCTCTGCAGAGAGACCTGGAATGGTTGGATGGATGGGCAGAGTCCAATGGGATGACATTTAGTAAGTCCAGATGCTGAGTCCTGCATTTTGGCCACAATAACCCCTGCAATGCTCAAGACTGGGACAGTGCCCAGGCAGAAAGGGACCTGGGGGTGCTGGTGACAGCAGCTGAACATGAGCCAGCAGTGTGCCCAGGTAGCTAAGAAGGCAAATGGCTCCTGGCCTGGATCAGGAATGGTGTGGCCAGCAGGAACAGGGAGGTCATTCTTCCCCTGTACTGGGCACTGGTGAGGCCACACCTCGAGTGCTGTGTCCAGTTCTGGCCCCTCAGTTTAGGAAGGACATTGAGACACTTGAGCGTGTCCAGAGGAGGCAACGAGGCTGGTGAGGGGCTTGGAACACAAACCCTGTGAGGAACAACTGAGGGAGCTGGGGTTGTTCAGCCTGGAGAAAAGGAGATTCAGAGGTGACCTTATCACTCTACAACTCCCTGAAAGGTGGCTGTGGCCAGGTGGGGCTGGTCTCTTTCTCCAGGCAGCAACTGACAGAATGAGAGGACACAGTCTCAAGCTGTGCCAAGGGAAATACAGGTTGGATATTAGGAAAAAGTTTTTTGTGGGAAGAGTGATAAAGTACTGGAATTGTCTGCCCGAGGAGGTGGTGGAGTCACAATCCCTGGATGTGTTTAAGAAAAGACTGGATGTGGCACCCAGTGCCATGGTCTAGTTGCGGTGTTAGGGCTGGGTTGGACTCGCTGATCTTGGAGGTCACTTCCAACCCAGTAATTCTGTGATTCTGTGATTCTGTGAATATGCTCCTATTGGAAAGAAAGTGGGAGCTGTTGCCAGGTTATTGGGTGTCCTTGGTATTGATGGAGCTGGTAGAAAAGATATTGGGTTTTAAAGTCAAGGGCTTGGTCTAGAAGTGGTACACTCCCTTAAATGCTACCCAAAGGGTGACAAAGGTTCCTTGGATTCCTTACAAGAGGTGGCCTGTAGCTCATCAAACCATAGCCATGTTTTGTGTGAACCAGGCAGGAAACACTTATGCTGTACTTGGAAGTTGTACATATCCTGTTTGCAGAGCCTCTTTGTACCTGGCTAGACTACAGACACCTGAGCAAATGGACCTGAATGCAGGGTGACAGCAACAGGTGACAGGACCCTCTCCACAAAGTCACCCCTGAGCCAAGCCAGCACAGGCAGACTGTATGTGATGCCACCAGGACAGTGGAGGAGGTTCTCACACAGGCATTGGGGTTTATCCGGCACAGAAATCCTGGAGTCTGTTTAACTTTTACACCAGATGTTCTGTGCCTTGCTTGTTCTGATTTATTAATAATATATAAAATGATCCAATATTTGGCCACTGCCTTTAAATCATAGGATTTTCCATTCTAAATGACAACCTTTTCATTTTATAAGTGTGGCTTAGTCTTTATTAGGCCTTTACTATGCCCATATATCTTACCAATACTCTTAGAAGAGGCTTTTGTACGTATTATAAATTACCTTGACAGTGGAATGACCACATCCACGGGCATACCTGAGAATATGATGCTTCTGCCCCAGGTCTTGGCAAGCACATAAGAGAGGGAGGCATTTGTATTGCAGTAACACCAAAAGGGGAAGGTGTGGGCTTGTGGTGTGGGTGCAGATGGGTTTGGCTTAGCTTCCTCAACGCAACAACTTCTGGTGTGACCAAATCTCTGTGAGCCATGCAGAGGTGTTTAGCTCCTCTTCCTCAGTTTTCCTCATTCCCGAAAGGCAAATTTTAATTCCCTGGAGGGACACAAGAATTGATTGAATAATGTCTGTAAAACAGTAAAGAGAGAAGCACTGTGTAAATGCCATCGTGGATTATTGCTATTCAGTCTTCCAAAGGAGCTTCAAACTATGTTTTGCATTTGAGCTCAGCCAGATCTTTGGAGTTAAACTGAGAACTGTATCTTAAAAATTCAGGAGCTACTATTTAACAGTCCCTGTAAGCATAGCCAGCTAGTGTTTGCTGTGTGCCCTGACCTGCATTTGCCTTATTCACAATTCTTTGTGCTTTCCCTGGGAATACACTGTTATGTACCAGTATTATTACCAACAGTTAAATAGGTTGGTCAGTATTACCAATTTGTTGCTAATTTCTTTGGATTCTTCCTCATTTTTCCTCAACTCAAATATCTTTATTTTTGAAGCCACTGAGAGGAATACATTACAAGCGCAGATTCCTGGAAGACACATGTTTGCAGAAGTCCCTGACAACACTGTTTGACCCATCTGAGGATGGACTGAGCAAATTCCAGCAGTGGTTCTGTGTCATCCCCTGGTGACAAAGGCTGGCAAATATCTTCATCTACCTGTAAGACATTAAGACCACTTCTGGCACCTTATTAAAGCAGTTACTTCTTTCTCTTGTGTTTTTCAATATTACCACATGAAGCAAATTTCTCATCCTCAAAAGGATGGATAAAAGCAGCGTGTCATGTCCCTTGAGATCGTGATTCTGCAGAGGGTGGGCTACCCACTCCTTGCAAAAATATTAATCTTATGTCTCTGAAGGAGCCTGTGGTTCACCAGCAGCTGATGTAACAGTCTTAGCTCCTTGCATATCCACAAATGGTGCGGCCAAGAGAATGTTCTTGGGCATGCATCAGAAAGGTTTCCTTTGATAGTTCTGGTTTCTTTTTCGCTGCCGCGGTCAGGATTAAGACATGGGTAATGTGGATTTCAAGTTCGGACTTGGTTGTTTGTTATATCTTATCTATTTACAGACTCACAAGCGGTAAGCTCAATCTACCATGCTAGAGAAACAAGATAGAATGGGGTGCTTCTAACTCTTTCCAAGATAATTTAAGCAATAATTACCCAATACCAAGATTACACCTATATTATTTATATTTCTGGCCCAATAATGACCATTCAAGGCCTGCAATGTGGACCTTTTTCACCCAATTACAGAAAACCACCCAAACCCATGAAGAAGGTGAGGAAGAGGGACTCAGACAACACCCAAAATCCTCCATCTCGACTGACATGTATTACTATACACTAAAATCCCCAAATCCAAGTTTCCAGAATTCTGAAGTTTCCAATAACTTGGAGTGCACTCTCCTGCTTTAACAGCAGTCCATATCCTCAGGCTCACCATCTTCAGCCAGTTCTGCCTCTGTCTCCCACTCTGATCTCTCTGACCCCAAAGGTTTGCAGACGAGGGTGCTTCTCCTGCATGTCCCTGTCCATATCTGAATAGGAACTAGATGAGTAGCCAAGATAAGTGTATAACAGATGTCCCTCTGTTTTCTCTATCTCTGTCAACAATTACAACAGCACGAAAATTTGTAATTTCATTGTATCACAGGATATTCAGAGTTGGAAGAGACCCACAAGGATCATGAGGTCCAGCTCCTGGCCCTGCACAGCGCCATCCCCAGGAATCACACCAAGTGCCTGAGAGCGTTTTCCAAACACTCCTTGAACTCTGTCAAGTTTGGTGCTGTGATCACTTCCCTGGGGAGCCTGTTCCAGTGTTCAGCCACCCCTCTGGGTAAAGAACCTTTTTATAATATCCAACCTAATCCTCCTCTGAAACAAGTTCAGGCCATTTCCTTGGGTCTTGTCACTAGCCTACACAGAGATCAGTGTCTGCCTCTTTGCTTCCCGTCTTGAGGAATCAGTAGACTGTGATGAGGTCTCTTCTTTTTGTTTTCTTGCTTTCTTCCCCGAGCTGATTCTCTTCAGTTCTCCCTGGCCCACACCTCTGTGCAGTAAGACCTTTCAGTTCTCTGAAAAAGGAAAGGAGTTATGGCACTAAATGGACTGTGTCCTCGCCAGGAGACATTTTTGAGGCACTTGACTCCATCCCAGCTGCTTTACTCCCTGTGTTAACAAAAGCAGGAACGTGTAAAGGCCCTGGAAGGGGGAACCCTCTCTGGAGGGGATCAAGGTCTCAGCTCAGCTACTTGACCGTGGAGGAGCTTACTTGTCTTATACAAGTTACCAGGGGGTCTTCTAAACATACACCAGGGTCCACAGGTGTCTGAAGTTGGGTGGCAAGTCCAGGTCTTAAGTGGCATGATACTCAGCAGGGCATGAAATAATAGGCCATAGCACACCAGTGAAAGGGGCTGTGTTGACTGAGGTTTTACAGAGCTGTACAGCCCGTGGTTTGACTCTAAAATCACAAAATTGACAGATTTTTTTTTTGCAAACCTTGTCCTAGAAGCAGGTGACTTCACAGCAAATCAAGATGTGGTGCTGCAGTGTCTCTTCAGCAGAAACCATGTGTGGAAGGCACTTTCTAAGATTCAATATAGAATATCAGTGAGTTTGGATTAAACTGTAATTAAGAACACCATGGTTAATGCTAGTAAAATGATGAGTGGAGAATTGGATCATAATCTTTAAATGTAGGGCTGAGTGAAACTGCTGCTGCCTGAAATTTTTAAACTTGGCTGTAAAAAGATAGTAATTTTGTATTTGTGTGTATAATCAAGAAACCTAAATGACAGAAAGGATCAGAATTATATTGCTGATGTTTTCATAAGATCATATACTATCCTACAGGTTCGTTGGCAAAGGCAAATTACTTTCCCTGGACTTCAATTCTTGGTCTTTTTCAGCATCTGTCTGGATACTTTGCTGTAAGACTCAAAAAATCTGACTGCTTTGTATTTTTATCAATGTCACTGAGTAAAACCATGGTTCATCTTTAATTTATTAGCAAACATAGCTCTAATTTTGAATTTGTTTAATTTTCAAATCAAATAAAAATGCTTTGTACTCATGCCTGTTCAATGTCCTCTGAGCTGTTACAAAAATATTGTTACTTCAAACTACTTCTGGTTTTATGCTGGCTTTTTGTACTTTGGATCATAATTTACTTTTTGCTTATGTTGGAATTTTCATGGGGCTCTCCTGTTTTGATCTTAGTATATTTTCTGACACTGCATTGCACCATCTACTCCCCGAGGCAAAAAAACCCCCTTGTTTACTTTTCTAGAAGTGTTTTCGACTTCATATGGATAATCAGATGACCTCCCTGACTTTTTCTAGTGCTCTAAATAATATGTTGCAGTATAATGAAAGAATAAATATTCTGTACAATTTTCTTACTTGCTGTACTGGTTTAATTGATGAAGCAGGGTTGACACCTGCATCTACATTGAATTTGTGCAGCCTTTGCTGACTCAAAACATAATGTAGATAATGTGGGACAATGTTGTATTTTAAGTGATTTTCCAGATGACTGAATGGACTAGGATGTAATTCAGAAGAGTCCTCTGCTACTACATCCCTCCATGTATGTGTTTTATGAAAGATCTGTAGCACATTATCAGTGGATAAAACAATTCAGAAGTTTTCAATAGGATCCACATTTAGTATCACAGATCAATTCTCTTTTTTTTCTTTTGCCCCAACAGTTAATGATTTTATTATCCCCTCAGTTAAATGACAAATTACCCCTCAGAAACAAGCCAGCTTAGCTTACTTATGCAAACGTATTCAAACCTCCTTAAATCTGGAAAAAAGCCCCAAGATCTGAAAAAAGTGAGGTCTTCAGTTCGTTTTTGGAGACATAATTCAGAAGGTTCACAGATGCGCAGTGCTGGTAAAAGGAGAACATTCAAAGAGCAAGACTATTTCATTTTGGGGCAGAGGTTCAGGTCAGAGCCCATTCCACTCAGAGTACTTCACCTCTGAGTACCTGAGCACAAATAGGAGTGGTTTTGCTTTGGAGAAAGATGAATGCCCCTCTCACTGACAATTTGTGCTGGGGCAGAAAGAAACCCAGGTACATGAGACTGATGATACTTGTGGCTTGTTTCGAGTGATGTCACTGTTTGCTCTGTGCAGGAGAAGCAGGATTCTGTTATACAGCAGTATTGAGTATTTTCTCAGTGTAAGGGAAACCCCTTACAGCCCCTTCACCTGCTGGCTGCATGCTACTGTCTCTTTAGAGTCCATGGGCTAGCTTTGGCTCTGTACTAGAAATTCAGAATCACCAAAATTTCATGCTGGTTCAAGAACCTTTGAATACATTTTTGCCTCTATCTACTGTATTGTAGGAGCTGCTTTAGGACAAAGTTAATCCTGAAAAGATCTGTTTTACTGCTGGCTGAATTGTGTATCTGCTTTTTAATATCTTTAGGACTAGGGACATGTGGAAGTTCTGCTTTGTGCCTCCATTTCCCAAAGCATATTCTGTTCAGGTGTGTGTACAGCACAACATCCTCATAACAGAATAAGTCTTTTAAAGTATTGTTGAAGGTGGTCACAGAAAATAAAACTCCAGTCTTATTTAAAGGGCTGCTGTGTAAACTTTAATATTACTACTAATAATATCTTCCATCTTCAGACATGGTAATATTAGTTATGGGGTCCTGAGGACAGCCTTTCCATTATTGTTCCAAAAGCAACGGTGGCAGTAATGGATGGGAAAGGTAAGGTAGACAACACTGTGCAAATTAATTCAGATGAAAAACATCTGAGTGCCTCCCTACCCCCAGGAAGGATGCAACCTGAGATAGGAACATGTGTGTGCTGATTTAGAATAACATTTCCTTCCTACATTAGTCTCTATGAAAATGCAAACAGGTGTTAGTAAGCTAGTGTTACATTCTGACAAAATCGCTTCCAGCAACAGGCCTGGGCTTGCCCCAGCTCAGGGGAAGGAGCCAGGAGAGATGGAAAATAGTAAGTAAGCTGCTCCTAGAGGTACAGTCACCCAGATTTTAGGGATCATTGTCTTCCCATGCTCTGCCCCTCTCTCAGAGAGGGGCCAAGAAGGAGAAGCAGTAGCCCAGCAGATGTTTGTCTTGTCAGGCTGGTTTTGCCTTCCATCAAGGTGGCACCTCTGTACTCCATGGGGAACAGGCATATGTGGCTCCAGACCCTTCAGATGTAGGTATTTGTCAGGAGAACATGCTGTCAAAAGAAGAATATAACCCACCTGTCTGCTTTCCTAAGTCTTGTTTAGGTAGAACAATAATACACAGCCACAAATGTATGATAAATGGCCAAAATTGAGCCTGTAAGTCTAATTTTAAAGGGTTTTGCCTTTCCAAATTAGTTGGCTCTCAGCTACCACAAGGAGAATTCTTTCTGCAGGCTTCAGGTCTTCATCCACACAAAATCTGTGGGGACATAGACCCACAAACCTTTCTATGTATCACATGGAATTCTTCAACCCAGTAATGATCTGCATCCACAAATTCAATTGGTGAGGATTAAATGTTCGTTAAGGGTGGAGAACGTTGTCTTGTGCACAGGAGTGGCAGCTGATCACCTACCTACTCTACACCTAGACCACCTGCAACATTCAAGGCGGTTTAAAGATATCTGCTTCTGAAAAAAATATTTCCACTTGAAAATTCTTACTGGGGTATTTTGTGGAAGGAAGAAATAGCATTACTATCACAGACCTATGAGTGTAAAAGGACAAAAAAAGACCCCCAATACTGAAATGGGTGAACATCAGATCTGCTAATGGACTTAATACAAGTCTTCATTTACATAATTCAGCTGAGAAAATAATTTAGCCTTGTTATTTTATTACATGAATGTCTGAACACTCAAGCCAATTTTCCTCCCATTATCTATAGCAAAATGAAAAGTGAAAAGCATAGTGCTTTAATAATTTGATTTGTTTGACTCTAATTGAAACTGTTTTCCCTGTGAGTGGAGAGAGAACAGGTGCCTAATTAGAGTCCATGATAATTCTCACACAGATATAATTAAGCAGGAAGATCAATAAAAATCTCTTTTTGCTAAACAGTTTCCACTTTGGAGATAGATGTTTAAGTGTGCAGAAATAAATCCTTTCCCCGGGGAGCACATGATATCACTCTTTTGGGAAAAAGATTTTACTTATTTATCTTTCCAGTGACCATGGTACTCATGAAGAGTACAGGCCAGCTTGTTAGGAAAGAGTTTTGCTGTTGCTGAAAGATTGTATGAGTGTATAGAGAAGGTTTTATTTAAAAGTAAATCCTGTAGGAAATTGTTACTTTTATAAGATCTTCTGGAACTTTTAATGAAGTATATTATAGATTTTTTTTTTTAATATATCCATGGAACAACTAGAAATACCTTACATGAGTCGGACTATTTGGCACTGTCCTGAGCAGACGCTGGCTGCCCCGTGAATTTGGCTATTCTTGATGTGCATGGGTAATGCAATGAGAGGTAAAGAATTGTACCAAATTTGGAGGACTTGTGGAATCCCTGGAAGGCAGAGAAGCACTTCAGAATGACCATCACATATTTAAGGGCTGGGCAATCAGCAACTGAATGAAATGTAACAGGGAAAAGTGCCAGATTCTGCACTGGGGATGGGGCAGCCCTGGATGTGCAGAC